>NC_090738.1:68615989-68618489 GCF_036898095.1 Palaemon carinicauda
AAGTCAACCGGAACCCCAGTCTTTGCCAAATTCAGACGTCGGGCACTGGATCGATTGGCAGCCGCCAAACAGACGTTCACCGAAATGGAAGAAATGGGCCTTTGCCAAAAGGCCTCCAGCCTATGGTCGCCACCCTTACAATCGTCCTGAAGAAAGACGATTCCCTCTGTCCTTGAGGGGATTACAGGCGCCTGAACATACAAACAGTACCAGATCACTACCCCCTCCCAAACATCGCTGACGTGACCTCCTACCTGCACAAAGTGAAGGTTTTTTCCACACGTGACCTACTGAAGTAGTATTATAAGGTGCCTATGAAACCAGAAGACATCCCCAAGACTGTCATCACCACTCCTTTTGGTATATAACCTTCAATTACTCCTTTTTTGGCCTTCATAATGCTGGGGCCACTTTTCAACGTCTTATAGATGGCAGCTTAAGGGACATCCCCTTTTGTGTATGTTACGTGGACGACATACTTGTGTTCTCTTCCTCAAAAGAGCAACCTTTGTCATCTGTGCATCATTCTCGACCGCTTGCAACAAAACAGCCTTGTAGTCCGGTACAACAAGTGTACCTTTGGCGCCAAGGAAGTGTCGTTCTTAGGGCACCGCATCACTCCTGAAGGAGTCCATCCTCTCCCTAGGAAGGTAGCGGCCGTTCAAAACCTCCCCATGTCCTCGACCGTCAAAGTACTGCAAGAATTAATGGGCATGATCAACTATCATCACCATTTTCTGCCAGCCATTGCCTCCACTTTTGCTCCCCGCTACGCCAAAAGATCTGAAGTGGGGCCCCCATTAAGAAGCGACGTTCTGCAACGCAAATAATGCCCTATTAATTGCTGCTGCTCTCACTTTTCCTGTCCCACATGCCACTCTCCTTCTCGCCCCGTCCATTGGCCTTCTTCAGTAGAAAGCTGTCCAAGGCAGAATCGTGTTATTCTACCTTTGATCGCGAATTGCTGGTGGTGCACTTGGCTGTCCGTCACTTTTGCCATTTCTTAGAAGGTATGCTCTCCATCATTCGCACAGACCACATGCCTCTGGTGCATGCCTTCACTTGCTAGTCTGACGCCTGGTCCGCCCGTCAACGCCGACATCTTTCCGCCGTGGCTGAATATAATTGCACCCTTCAACACATCTTTGGGAAAATGAATCCCGTTGTCGATGCTCTGTTAAAATACATGCCCAAAGTTCAACAGGGATTGGATTACAATGCTTTGGCTGAAGCCCAACAACAGGATCTAGAGTATCAAGCATGTACGACATCTTGCATATCACCCCGTTGGGAAGACGTCCCCCTCGATGGCTCTAACACAACCATCCTCTGTAAAATCCGTACTGGTAGACCACGACCGTGGATTCCTGCTCCCATGCGCCGGCAGGTGTTTGATTTCATTCACGAACTTTCACATCACTCGCGCCGTTCTCCTGTACAGCTGTTGAAGACGAAGTTCATTTGGAACGGCATTATAAGGATGCTAAGGATTGGGTCCACACGTAAACATCTTGCCAAACTTCCAAAATAAATCGACACATGATTTACTTAAACTCAACATCGTCTCGCCCACATTCACGTCGATATTTAGGCCCCCTACCCATATCACAAGAAAATCATTACCTGTTTACCGTCATCGACCGCTCCACTCGTTAGCCTGAAGTCATTCCCATGGATACTACAACGTCCGCCTCATGTACATCTGCCTTACTCTCAGAATGGATAGCAAGATTTGGTATCCCTGAACAAATTACTTCTGACAGGGGTACCAATTTCACCTCTCAATTGTGGACATCATTAGCGAATCTCCTAGGCATCACCCTACATCAGACAACTGCCTACAACCCCACTGCCAATGGAATGGTTGAACATTTTCATCGCACCCTCAAAGCAGCTTTAATGTCCCATTGAAAGAGCTCCAACTGGTTTACTCAGCTTCCCTGGGTCCTCCTGAGACTAAAGACCACTTGGCAGCTGAAATGGTGTATGGTAACCCGTTGGTCGTCCCTGCCGAATTTTTACCTTCTGCAACCTCTCTCCGATGATCTCCAGCACATACCTCACGTCGTTGGAAAATTTACTCCATGCCGCCAGACTTACAAGCCCCCAGCGAAGCATCAAATACCGACCGACTAGCACTCTGGAACGCACGTCTTTCTACGCAACTACACAAGCAAGCCCCTGCTAATGCCACATTACAAAAGCCCTTTCCTTGTGATCTGACTCAATCCGAAAGCATTCCTACTAAACATTCGTGGCAAAGAAGACTGGGTCTCCATTGATCGTCTAATACCTTCTTATCTCTTGCCACATGACCCGCCTACACTTCGCCTCTCTAAATCATAGCTCCTATTTAACATGTACGTTATCTCATTTTTAGGGGGGGGAGCCATATAATAACCGTGTATCACATGAGAGTACATAGTAACGACATTACTTTTTTTTGTATATATTATCCTTTTTTTCTTCGCTCTCCCCTCGCACTGATAGCAGCTTGTTT
>NC_090738.1:68625989-68628489 GCF_036898095.1 Palaemon carinicauda
AATCAACATGACATTTAATCTACTGTAGCATCACCCTCCATTTTCATGTATCTCATAACCTTACTGTTAGCCACGTTGATTTACAAGTTCCTCCTCTCACACACCCTTCTCAACCCTGTCACTAATCGACTCAGCTTACAGTTTCGAACCAATACACTATCATCCGCAAAACACAACCCCCACTCATGATCACCTATCAGTTTCCATCATGAAACAAGCGCTCGTTCATTCATCCCTTCTACAGCTCCTTCAATAAATAATTTAAACAACCTGGTCGATATCACACATACCTGTCTGGGCACCATCCCTCATGGAAACCCCAGACTTGTGGCATTTCCTATCCTAACGTGCCAATTCAATATTAACTCATCACATTTTACGTCGCATCCATATCAACTCTATCATAAGCATAATTCTCGTATATCTGCCTGATCCATACATCCCTTTCTTCTATAAAACCCACCATGCACTTCTAAGGTTGAATCAACTGCTTTATCCATTGTCGTATTGATTAACAATTTACATTATACATATTTATATATATATATATATATATATATATATATATATATATATATATATATATATGTGTGTATATATATATGTATATATATATATATATATATTTATATATATATATATATATATATATATATATAAATATATATATATGTATATTTATATATATATATATATATATATATATATATATATATATATATATATATATATATATATATATATATATATATATGTGTGTATATATATATATATATATATATATATATATATATATATATATATATATATATATATATATATATATATATATATATATATGTTTATATATATGAGTGTATATGCGCACTTGCTAATGAATATATGTATGTACATGTGTTTTTATGCATTCATACACATTCATATATTTTATTTCTTTTTAGATATTTCTAAAAAAGCTTGGGGATTATACCTTGTTTTATCCACCCATATTTCAGTTATCCTCCAATATTGTAATAGTTTGGGTAGCATTTTGCTTTTAAAGAGAGAGAGAGAGAGAGAGAGAGAGAGAGAGAGAGAGAGAGAGAGAGAGAGAGAGAGAGAGAGAGAGAGGGAGAGAGAGAGAGAGAGAGGAAAAAATTCACGTCACACCTCGTACAGAAATAGCGAATCTTACGTAAGAGGAAACTTCAATGTGAAGTATATTATACTGAACTTAAAGACAATTAATCGATAATATCAAGGATATAAATATGATCCTAAAAAGTTTACAGAATATGATATATTTCATTGACAGTGAAAATAATTAATAATTAGATAGATTTTTTTACGATATACTTGTGATGAATATGCCCATATGCCTTCTAAAAGCAACCCCATAGAGAATATGGTTTTAAAACAATCAGGTATTTTAAGAACATCACTGCTAATCAAAGTAGCTACTTCAGATAATTTTCTGTTGATATGGAAAATGAATTCAAAATTATAAAACGCATTAATGGTGTAATCTAGGGTTTTTGGAAATACTATTTCCTTCATAGATTTTCCTTTTGATATAACAACCCACTATAGAAAAAAAAATTAAAATTTTTCAGATCATAGCTATTGATTAGGACAAATAGTTAAAAAATTAGACTTTAACAAAATCGTGCTAGGATTTGTCAAATGTCCTTTGCATGAAGGACGGCTCCATACCAACACTTTCTGCAGCACCGGACTCCTCGCCTGACGTTCCTTGTATGTTGTAGTAATCCGATTAGTGTGAGGACACACACAAAGGCATCAACTGATGTCACAGAGGAGATTTTGGTTAAGTCACTGACACGCTCTGAGATCTAAGAATATTCTTCTTGTTAAAAGACACGGAGTTGTGCATTACTCTTAAAAGATGATTTTTTTTTTTCGCATTAAATGACAATGAATTATTCCAGAAAGTATAGTACACACACACAACCATACAGAGAGAGAGAGAGAGAGGAGAGAGAGAGAGAGAGAGAGAGAGAGAGAGAGAGAGAGAGAGAGAGAGAGAGAGAGAGAGAGAGAGAGATGCATGTATATGTATTTTACATATATTTCTTTTTGTGGCATATAGATAGAATTCCTGACGTTCCCGAGACATTTTCTACCTTGGAAGAAATAGTGATTAAAACGCATAAGATTCTGGTGAAGATAGTCATTCGATTTTTTTTTCTCGTTAAATGATGTTGCGACTTTTATATTACTGTTTTCTTGTAGTGTCAACGTCTTTTGAATGTAAGACTAACAAATTATTTGTATTCGTTGTGTGAATATTTTCTCACTGTTTTTCCATAACATTTTATGGCTATGCCATATATAATAGGATTTAATTGTGTCATACTAGTAACATGTTACTTTATTTTCATTCTATATTGCTCAAGGAGTATTGTGTTCTATCTGAAAGAATAAATGAATTTATGGAATAATAAAACCGACAATATCCCAGGTCTTTTCCGATAAAAAGAAAACAGCATTTTTTTTTTTT
>NC_090738.1:68635989-68648489 GCF_036898095.1 Palaemon carinicauda
TGTATAGTCATATATACACACATAAATTAATCCATTAAATTTTTAAAACATGTATAACACTCAGCATTGGGAAATCTAATTTCCATCGAAAAAAATATTAAAAAAGAAAATGTGTTAATAGAAAACGATAAGAATTAGCACTTTTGTGTCCACATAGGCAAACATGTAGTACTTGGCATAGAGAAAAATGTGATGAGAGACCAAAGGAAGGACATCAAAGGGAATGGGGAGTGAAGGAAAGTTCAAAACTGCTGGATAGTGTAACCTGAGGTGCATCTTTTTGCACTTAAAGAGCAGCATGGAGAATGCTAGATATGGCAAAAGAGTAAGTTTTGAAAGCGCCATAGGAAACTGAAAAAAAAAAATGAGGAATTTCTTGGGTTGGGATTTTAGTCATTTGATGAGCACAAGGGAAATGTTTATTTCTTAGAAGAGAGAGATTTATAGTTATAATATATTTCTATAAGGGACAAGAACAGAAATATATGAAGGATTTTTACATGACACCTTTGGGCTGGATATTTTCATATTTATTTTAGAGGAGCAAGATGTATAGATATATAATGAATCTTGTTATATAACACGTATTTTTATGAAGACTAACTTCATAAAAATAGTATTGGTTATATATTTCAAGTAATGAGATATACAGTTTCAAAGGAGAGGATGATAGATGAGTCCATATACATTTTTCAAGATGAGATAATATATTTGATCTTATTTTTTATCTTACGAATTTTAGGTGCAAAAGTGAGTGATAACCAGCATCTCTTCAGTTGTTTTAAAGATGTTTTTTTTTTCAATTCAGGTGTTGTTGTTGGTATAAATAAACCTTCGTATTTAAAAAAAAGAAAATAAAAGAAAGAATTATTTATGCAAAAGAATTTAGATATCTATAGGAAATTCTATAATTAATTATTTCTCAATTTTCTTTTTAATTTACCATGTTGAATGTCGAATGAATATATGCATTGATGATTTTTTTTTATCTTTTCTTTTTGGAGGGGTGCATATGAATGAGACAAACGTTCTGGGATCTTTTCGTTCTGGTCGAATTTATTTGCAAATTTATCTGTCACCTTAAAACATGGTAGTTTTTTTTTTTTAAATCCTTTAGAAGATATTAACTTTGTTAATATTGCATATGGTAGTCAATCGAGTGCAACCATGCTTACGTTCTTATTAGATATCTGGTTTCGACATTCATCGGGCATAAATTTGTCCAGATAGGAGTTTTTGTTCACCAGAATCCTACTGGTATTGGATGGTGTGAGAAAAGGACATATGAAGTAGTGGATAAATATTTGTTTTCCTGATTATTACTATTCCTGAAAAAACTATATATCCAGTGTTTCTTCTCTAGTTGAAGGTTAAAGGTTTAAAGGTCGCTCATGAATGACAGAGGCAAGGGACAGTGATATTGCCCTAGCAATCAGGACAATGCCCTAGAGACTGACATTATATTACATAATCAACGCCCAAGCCTCCTCTTCACCCAAGCTAAGACCAGAGAGGGCCAGGCAGTGGCTGTTGATTACTAAAGGCTCCCTCAAACCCGCAAAACTTAGCTCAAAAGGATGGTAAGGTTGCAGACACTGATGGCACTAACGAGTCTGAGCAAACTTAAACCCCAGTCTGGCAAATACCAGACAGAGACGTTACTAATCAGGCCACAACATAAGTTATATATCAAAGTACAAATTCTTGGAAATAGTTTAAATCGCCTGTGGGGTTTTCGTAGTGATAGCAATTATTTGATATCAAGATACATTGCTGCTTACAACAGACCTCTCATATTTAATTTAGGCTATATTACGATCAAAAATTTTTTTCCTATGCACTTCAACTTTCTTTTCATAACCGGGTCTCTCCCGTCTGAGTGGATAATCCTCCAAGGAAAAGTTTTTGCTAATTTCTATCTTCTCAAATTTTCCGCACAGCTTCCCTTGCTTCATTGAACCCAAGTTGAGCTTTAACAGAAGAAAAAAAAAAAGGTTGAATTTTGCTTCAAGAAATTAGTCGGTGATGACGGAACCTGAGAAAGTTTGTGATTTGAGGAAACTTTGGTTATAAGAAACTTGCGTTTTTCGTTCGTGTTATTGATGAAGAGAAAGTGTTTTTCATCCGTTGTTGGAGGTCAGACGAAATCTGTGCTATTTTGGATTTCATTTCGCAAATTCTTCTTCTTCTTCTTCTTCTTCTTCTTCTTCTTCTTCTTCTTCTTCTTCTTCTTCTTCTTCTTCTTCTTTCACTAGGAATGACTTCTATGAAAGGGAAAATTTACTATGACTTGTTTAAATCAGGCATAAAATACTCTTTTGTCAAACATGGGAAAGCAAAATATAAGAAAAAATTATCCATAAGTATGTATATATATACATACATACATATATATATATATATATATATATATATATATATATATATATATATATATATATATATATTATCATAATTACTATTATTATTATTATTACTATTATTATTATTATTATTATTATTATTATTATTATTATAATTATTATTATTATCATATTTATTATTACCCAAACTATAACACTAAGGGCTTCAATAGGGAAAATAGCCCAGTGAGGAAGGGAAATAAGAAAATAAATAAAATATGAGAAAAGATTATCAAGAAATCATTCTAAAAACAGAAACAACGCCAAAACAGACATGTCATATAAAAATATAAAAAAGACTTATGTCGGCTTGTACAAAATGAAAACATTTACTGCAACTTTAAACTTTTGAAGTTCTACTGATTCAACTAACCGATTAGGAAAATCATTCCACAACTTGGTCACAGCTGGAATAAAACTTCTAGAATATTGTGTAGTATTAAGCTTCATGATGGAGAAGGCCTAGCTATTGGAATTAACTGCCTGAGTAGTATTACGAACAGAATGGAATTGTCCGGGGAGATCTGAATGTAAAGGATGGTCAGAATTACGAAAAATCTTATGCAACACGCATAATGAACTAAGTGAACGACGATACCAAAGATTAATATCTAGATCAGGAATAAGAAATTTAATTAACCGTAAGTTTCTGTCCAACAAATTAAGATGAGAATTAGCAGCTGAAGACCAGACACGAGAACAATACTCAAAACAAGGTAGAATGAAAGAATTAAAACACTTTTTCAGAACAGATTGATCATCGAAAATCATGAAAGACATTTCTCAATAAGCCAATTTTTGTGCAATGGAAGAAGACACACACCGAATGTGTTTCTCAAAAGTAAATTTGCTGTCGAGAATCACACTTAAAATTTTAAAAGTTATACAAAGATAAAGAAACATTATCAATACTGAACTGAGATTCAGATGTTGAGGAGCCACTGTCCTTGTCATACTCACAATCATACTTTGCGTTTTGTTAGGATTCAACTTCATACCCCATAATTTACACTATGCACCAATTTTAGCTAGATCTCTATTAAGGGATTCACCAACCCCAGATCTACATTCAGGGGATGGAATGGATGAAAAGAGGGTAACATCATCTGCATATGCAACAAGCTTGTTTTCTAGGCCAAACCACATGTCATATGTATATAGTATGAAAAGTAATGGGCCAAGAACACTACCCTGTGGAATACCAGATATCTCATTCTTATATTCACTATGGTGCCAATCAACAACATCTCTTTGAGATCTATTACTTAAAAAATCAATAATAATGCTAAGAAATGACCCACCCACTCCCAGCTGTTTGAGTTTGAAAACAAGGGCCTTATGATTAACACGGTCAAAGGCAGCACTGAAATCAAAGCCAATCATACGAACTTACTGACCACAATCAAGGGATTTCTAAACAGCATTGGAGATTGTAAGAAGGGCATCACATGCTCCAAGGCCTTTACGGAAACCAGATTTCAAACTAGGAAATAGATGATTACCTTCAGCAAATCTAATAATAAGACGTTCAAAAACTCTAGATAATATGGGAGGTATGGAAATTGGGAGGTAATCAGTAGGACTTTAGCTACCATTTACATAGAGGAGTAACCTTACTAATTCTCAAACAAGTGCCAAAAGCTCCTCTTTTTGCTAGTTTTCGCAAAATAACAGAAAACTTTGGAGCTAAGATACCTGCAGTCCTTATAAAAAAAACAAAGTAAAAATACCATTTGGGTCTACACCTCCATAAGCATCAAGGTCCATCAACACAGCTTTTATACATTCATTTGAGAATCAGCTGATTTCTTTCAAGCAAACAGCTTCCTGGATCAGAAATATAATTTTTATCCAATTATGTCTAACCAGATGATCGAAGGACATTAGTCGTCGTCTAGTATTTTTTTTTTAGGCGAAAATATTAAAACTGAGTTTTGTTATAATGGAAGTCTTCAATCTTTTTTTTTCTAATGTTATCTGAGTTTATAAATATTTCTGTCTCTGTTTTATATCAATTTGGTAAAATTTCTTGATTTTTCTCTATTATAATTGATTTTATGCAAATTACTCTAATACCACGTTTTCTATTCATGTCAGTAAATGTATATAATCCAAAATGCAATAAATTTTTAATTAAGAATGAAAGCAAATCTATCGCCTCACCAAGAGAAATTGATTCACCTGAACATTATCATTACCATATAAATATCTTTTTCAGTTCATGTATATATTTCTATATAATACACATAAATACCATTATATATTACTAATAAAATCCTATAGAAATTAAGGAGTCCATTTACACTAAAATCCCGTTATCAAACTGATAAAAAAAAATCAGTGAAAAACTTCTGTTATTTGACAACCACTAAAATTGTTTCCACTAACTACCAGTTATGATACGCCGAAATAACTATATATTTCCAAAACGAGCTCATTACTGTTGGCCATCATATCGGACGTGAACATTACATGAAATTCTAATTTTCATGAAATATAGTGAACAATTATGTCCTCCGTGACTAATTCGATATAATTTTTCTATAATGAGAGAAAGGGCCACAATGGATCGTTAAATTCTCAGTGATGTGATTTTTTGTGAAATATTTCATCGTTATTTTCAAAGTATTTTTCATAAACACGGAAGCTAAGGGTGTTTAGAATATTTTTTTAAAAGAAGCTAAAGCAAGTTTTTGTTATATGTAAAATAATCTGAAGCCTTGGAGATGACTTTTGATTAGTACGCGAAAGGTTAACTCTAAATCTGAATGATATGCATATTTTAAAAATAGGATAAATCAAAGAGATTATAAATATCAACAGCGATGTAGGTGGAATAAGTATTTATCTAACTGTATTTTAATTATATCAGAGTAAAAAAAAAATATACAGCAGACAGGAAAAGAAAATTATGAACAATAACTATGATCAATGTGAAAGCGTAGCTAATTGGACTAATCCAACTAATGCAAGGAGATGGGACTCTTACAAGGTATTAACCAAGAGTGGCCCTTAGCAAAAAGCAAGTTATTATAACCATTATCTTTATCTCCGTATGAGAATTACCATTATTGATGTCATAAATTGACATTGCTATATCCATACATAAAATTTGTGCGATTATTAATCTAAAATTGATAATGATTATGATAATGATGATAATTATTATCCCTAGTTTCTTTTTAACTATTTATTCCTTAATTTTCCCCTCTTAACATAAAACTATTTTTTTCTCCATTAGTAACCTCACTTTAATTAAAAGTATCTTTTAATCTCTTTTTCTGCATTATAATTTTGTTCTATCTTTTCTCATGTGCTTGTTCATTTGCCTTCCTTTTCCTCTCATCTAGATACTTCATTTACTTTTTCCTCTATACTAATTATCGAAAGTTTTGCCAATGGAAATACCAAAACAACAATGACATATTGGAAATAAAGATTCAACTAAGTATCATTCAGAAATTTCTACCATTATATATTATATAAAGTGACAAACAAAAAAAGACTGAAAAGTTATGATGAGTTTAGGTAAATAAATCAATTTTGATCAAAGGAGCCTTAAGTGTATCCATATGTTATATGCAAAAAAGCATTTTGATATTCATTTATTACTAATACATTCAAACTTTGCGTATAAACTTGGTCTTTTAAACGGTAATATCCGCATAGTAATTGTTGAAAATATCTAAGATTATATATATATATATATATATATACATATATATATATATATATATGTATGTATATACATATAAATATGAATATATATATATATATATATATAAATTCATATATATATATATATATAAATTCATATATATATATATATATATGTATATATATATATATATATATATATACGTACGGTATACACATACTCAAACACACCCACACACATGCACACACACACACACACACACACACACATATATATATATATATATATTGATATCCTCTTTTTATTTTCAACTTATTCCAATGTTTACATATAATTTATCTCCAACATTATATATTTCAATCTCCAGCTAATTATCGGTGATCTTTTTTTCGCCTTTTGTCACCTCACCTCACTTCGAAATATTTAAATTTATATTTTCTTTTTTTCTTTACGTATTTACTCATTAGCTATCATTTTCCTTTTATCTATACACTTCTCTTACTAAATACTCTGACTCTTCCAATTATTTTCCTTCCAGTTCTTTATTCCATTCCTTATCCTTCAAGTTTAATATATCTCAAAATATTTTCAGATCAATTAATTTTCTTTTCCTTAATTGAATCTCTAACTTTCTTGTTTCATATTATTTGCCTATTTCTTCTTTTTCTTCTTCTTCTTCTTCTCTTCTTCTTCTTCTTCTTCTTCTTCTGCTTCTTCTTCTTCTTCTTCTTCTTATTCTTCTTCTGCTTCTTCTTCTTCTTCTTCTTCTTCTTCTTCTTCTTCTTTTGTAAAATTATAACACTGAAGATATCCATCAACCTTCGAGAGAGAAGGTCAGTCCCCATTGGCCGAGAGAGCTTAGTGGGAAAGTCCATCTCCCCAGATGAGAGGTAATCCCTCTCCTAAGCCTAACTCGAAGGGAGATATGAATATACTCCCAAGGTCTTCGTTTTGTTTTTCCTTCGGAGAAAGTATATTGCTTTGTTGTCATCGACTTAATCTAAAGCCTTTGTGGGATGTGTATAAGTGGTATGCTGTATATCCTATTTTGTTAATTTTTTGTCATCTTTTATTTATTTTCTCATTTCTTCTTCTCACTGGGCTATTTTTCCCTGTTGGATCCCTTGGCCTTATAGCAACTTGCCTTATATCTAACATTGTAGGTTGGCTAGTAATAATAATAATAATAATAATAATAATAATAATAATAATAATAATGATAATAATAATTCATTTAAGGAATAAAATTTACAATAATCGTCACTATTTACAGTAGTTTACTTGCTTGTCATTTTTGTCCAGGCAACTCTCTGTTCCAGAATATAGAATTATATTAAAAATACTATTATAAAATAATATCTTACTAGCAATCAAAAATACAAAATTTTTCTTAAGTAGGTTTTCACACGCGTGATTGACACGTATTCTAAGAAAAAAAAAATAGCCTTCTAGAAGTCATTTTTCATAGAAGAAGAAGAAGAAGAGGACGAAGAAGAATAAGGTAGTAGGTTGGCCAGGGCACCAGTCAACCGTTGAGATACTACTACTAGAGAGTTATAGCATCTTTTGACTGGCCAGACAGCAATTCATTGGATCCTTCGCTCTGGTTACGGTTCATTTTCCCTTTGCCTACACATAAACTGACAAGTCTGGCATATTCTTTACATATTTTCCTGTCCTCATACACCTGATAATACTGAGATTACTAAACAATACTTCTTCCTCCAAGGGGTTAACTTCTGCACTGTAATTGTTCAGTGGCCACTTTCCCCTTTTTAAGGGTAGAAGAGACTCTTTAGCTTTGGTAAGCAGCTCTTCTAGGAGAAGGACACTCCGAAATTGAACCATTGTTCTCTAGTCTTGGGTAGGGCCATAGCCTCTGTACCATGGTCTTCCACTGTCTTGGGTTAGAGTTCTCTTGCTTGAGGGTACACTTGGAAACACTATTCTATCTTATTTCTCTTCCTCTTGTTTTGTTAAAGTTTATATAGTTCAAATAACATATATTCATTTCAATGTTGTCACTCTTCTTAAAATATTCTATTTTTCCTTGTTTCCTTTCCTCACTGGGCTATTTTCCTTGTTGGAGCCCCTGGGCTTATAGCACCCTGCTTTTCCAACTAGGGTGTTAGCTTAGCAAGTAATAATAATAATAATAATAATAATAATAATAATAATAATAATAATAAAAATAATAATAAAATGAAATCCAAAATAACACAGATTTGGTCTGACATACAAAGACGGGGGAAAAACACTTTTTCTTCATCAATAACACAAACTAAAGAAGCAAGTTTCTTAATACCAAAGTTTCCTCAAATCACAAACTTTCTCAGGCTCCGTCACCACCGACTAATTTCTTAAAGCAAAATTCAAACATTTTTTTCTCTCTATCAAAGCTCGACTTGGGTTCAATAACGCAAAGGAAGTTGTGCGGAAAATTTGAGAAGATAGAAATTAGCAAAAACTTTACCTTGAAGGATTACCCATTCAGACGGGAGAGACCTGGATATGAAAGGAAAGTTGAACTGCATAAAAAGAGTTTCTGATCGTAATATAGCCTAAATTGAATATGAGAAGTCTGGTGTATCTTGATATCAAATAATTGCTACTACTATGAAAACCACACAGGTGATATAAACTATTGCCAAGAATTTGTACTTTGATATGTAACTTATATTGTGGCCTGATTGGTAACGTCTCTGTCTGGTGTTTGCCAGACGGGGCCACACCCGGATATGAAAAAGTTAGAATTTCTGACATATCAATAGCTTGCTACGAACCTCAGTGGCCTGTTGTAAGCAGCAATATAAAATATTGCTTGATGTGTACTAAATTCTCAAGTTGAAAAAATAACGAAAAACTAACATTATTTGAAAGTTTCTGCATGGTGTTATAAAAGCAGTACCAAAAAAAACACTGAACAGTATCTCACAAAAAAAAAAGTTTGATCATTTTTTATCTATCAATTTCTCATACCACCCAAGACCAGTGAGATTCTAATGAATAAAAACTCTCATTCATACATATTCAAGATTGATAAGAATTCAGACACAAAAATCTATTTAAAACTATTGGTTGCCCTTTACTGGCTAGCATACCCAAGATTAACGAAGTTAAGATATGCCCAAAAAGTCAGAAAGAATTAAGTTTTAAGAGCAGGAGTGAATTTTTTAAGAAATTCTACTAAAACGGTATAAATTAATGTATTTGAAAATACGGAATATTTTGAGGCTAAAGTCTTTCTTCCATTATAGAAACTTTTTCTTAAGTTTGAAAATGTTTTGGAAATATTTTCATCTAATGTTGTTTATTTATATCATGATCACCTGATCTGAAATGTATCTTTATGAATACCTTTACACATTGGACACTAAGAACAATGTAAAATACACTAGAGTTTTAAACCTGACCATATACCGTCTTCGTGCATGTTTATTACGCGGTTTCAAACCTACAATTCGTAAGTTATAAGTTGAAATCAGCGTCATTGCCACATTAAAATAAGATGCATAAAAACTCATCTATCTTCCGCTTTTTATAGGATATATCCCGTATCTCATAACATGAGATATATAATTGTCTAAATATAATTGTACCTTAAATAACAGATTTATTATGTCTATACATTTTGCTCTTTAAAAAAAGATTCAGTTTATTAGAATACCCACTAAAATTACTCATGTAGAAATCACTCATTTACCTACGTTCTCTGCCTTTACACACACATCATACACACACACACACACACACATATATATATATATATATATATATAGGTACAGTAGTATACTTTTGCACATCCCCGGTTGTTCTTTTCTCCTCGATAGGATAAGTTCAAACCCTCTCTCCCTCTGAGTAAGCCTTAGGCTTAATCCTAGTGGTTTTATCTGTATAATAATTCAGGTATAACTATACTAGGATATGTCTGTATTGACCTGATTACCAGAGTGACTGGTTTTTTGGGTTAGGGCAGAACATCAGAGTTACTAGTCTGTGGTCTGCTTCTTCCTAGCATAGAGTATGAGTCTCCTTTGCTAGGTTAGGGGCGGATACAGGAAGCTTCGCTTCCATAGTCCACGTCTGAAGGATTCTGTACGAGATGATTCCTTCCTCTAGTGGCCTAGCAGACTATCCTGTGTTGTTTTTTCTCAGGTTGGAGAATGAGTCTTCTCTGTGCCCGGCGAAATAACTTCACCCAACTTTGTTCTAGTTGGGAGGAGAATAGCAAGTATTGCAAGTCTTCCTCCCTAATAGACAACTCTAGGTTAGGATGAGCTTCCCTAACTGCTGAGTGTGTCTCTTGCTAGAACGAAGTTTATAGGACTGTTATCCCTTCCCCACCTCTCTTTTATTATCTTTTGGCCGCAGTCTTACTCCCGTATCTAGTGTAGGTTAGGATGGAGGACCGGCTCAGCTCTCTGCCAGCTGGCAATTACCTGTCGGCCGGCTGAGACCCCTTGTTCTTTGAAGAGTGAACCCCAGACCTCCCTTGGTCTCCCTTCCATGTCTGCCGGTAGAGCCCGGCAGGCTATCGATTCTTTGGAAGCCTGAATGCTACATTCTCCCGATCCATAAGTTCACTCTTTATGGATGGAAGTTCGTATGGCAATGCCGCCTTATAGCCTTACATCCATACTGTTTCTCTGACTAGTGTGTTGTATCCCTAACCCGGTTGCCGGCTTAACAGCCGAGAGCCGGGCAAGTGGATGTTTTCTGGTTTTAGCTACTGCCGGTGTGCATGGGTATTGCTACCTTTGCCTGCCGGCAGTGGAAACACATCCCGAATATGCTGGCCACTACGATTAGCAGCCGGCAGCCGGGTATTAGTGTTTTCAGCTGTCGACCGGCAATGATTGCCGGCCAGCACACATTTGCGAACAAGTGGGCTGCCGCCTATTAGTTAAAGGTAGTATATCTTTGAGCTATACAGGGGTAGATGCTGGCCGGCACATTCCGGCGCATGCCGGCTTGTACCGGCGCGTGCTGACCGGCACAACGGCATGCAATGTACAATAGTTACTATATTTGTAGTGTAGTACACACTGCATTAATAAAACTACAGTACAGAGTTTGTTGTAACACTAAAGTTCTTCCAACATACTTAATGTTATCCTGTACAGCCTTTTGTTGAGACCGTACAATATATAAAAAGTGAGTTCTTTCTGTATTCATTCTTTCCCGTATATTAAAACTTTATTTCAAGGTGTGAGCTACACCTTAAATTTCCGTTTAGGAAATTACATAGGGTATTCTAGAATAAAATTAACCTTAGTTTTCATATTTTGGGAGGTTACAGCAATTGGCTGGTCAGGAAATACAAGTATGTGCCTTTCCTTCTTTCTTTTATAGCTTTACTGTGTAAGCTACATGTTTCAATATAAGTGAAAAGCCTTCACTTGATACTCATGGATTTTTCTTCTCTTTACAGGAGGACCATCCGAAGTGCGGGAGTGTATTCTGCAATGTCTGCAGTAATTACTTCTGTGGACATCAGTTTTGTAGGAAGCACGCAGCATGCGCAGCCTCCAGAGGTGATCTCCGGTATTGGGACCCTCAGGTTTGTACTGTATGTTCTAACCTGATTACCGAGACTTTTGACAATCCTAAGTCGACGGAGTCAAGGGATGCTGCCAGGGAAAAGTTACAAACCTGGGTTAGGGGTTTTCAGAAAAACACCTCAGGCCCCTACCTTCCAAATGAGAAGATGAGGGCATACCTTTTCTCTAAAACATCAGTTGATGCAGTCATTCCTCAGCCTTAGGTGGAGATACCATCTGCCCAGAATCTGGTAGATTCTGAAGTCTCGGCCGACCTTCAAGACATCCAATTGGACGATAGGATGTCAGAGGTGTCGGATTCTACAGAGAAAGACCTTCTAGGAGAAGGTCAGGAGGAGGAGCTGTCTTTGGCTCCTCAAGTAGAAGAGGAAAAAATCGACGAGGTGTTGGTTACATCGGTTCCGGACCCAGAACCTGTTCCCTCTACATCGTCTGCTATCCCAGATGAACTGGGAAGGACTCTTTCTTCTATTGTTGAGATGATCCAACAAATTCAAAGAAAGAATGATGAGAAGGAATCTGCAAGGAAACTGGAGATACGTAGACTTGTAAAATCACGTGGGCCCCAGAAGCGACTCAACGTGAAGGATCTTCCTTTGTGCTCGGACACCAATCCTTGGAGGTATGCCAAACACATGCCAATGACAACCGGGAAGATCGTGATATCAGAAAAGTTGGGAGCAATTCCCCTGGAAGAAGTGGAATTTTGGCCCAACAAAGATTCTTATCCGGACTGCTATGTCCGTCTTAGGAAGGAGCCAGCCTCAAAGGAGAAGACGGAGCCGAAGGAGGTCATAGTTCTTGACCATAGTAAAGCACACGCGTTACTAGCAGGCTCTATGAAAGAGAAGGGCTTCACAAACTCAAAGGTGCCACCCT
>NC_090738.1:68653489-68658489 GCF_036898095.1 Palaemon carinicauda
TGCTGGGGCCCCTGGGTTTATAGCATTTTGCCTTTCCAACGAGGGTTGTAGCCTAACAAGTAATAATAATAATAATAATAATAATAATAATAATAATAATAATAATAATAATAATAATAATAATAATAATAATAATAATAATAATAATAGTAATAATAATAATAATAATAATAATAATAATAATAATAATAATAATAATAATAATAATAATAATAATAATAATAATAATAAACATTCATAACTACATTTTTATGAAGATACAAATTGAATAACGATAATATTGTCAATACAAGAAGTTTATATTCCATAACTCTGGAGATTCATCAAATGATCTGATCCTTATTTTCAAAACTATATATTTTCCGAAAGTAATGAGCAATCTATTATATATTATAAAAAATTAGTTATAATGTAAGGAATATATATACTTCCATTAGTCAGTGACCTTAATATTACTGCTAAAAAAAGACCCTTTCTTTACTCTAACGACCCATCAAAAGACTAGTGGTAAGATAAAAGGAAAGCTTCATCATTGCCATACCCTGTTAGAAATAAAGATGGCACCAATGACTCACATTAAAAGTGGTTAGAATAAAAAAATAAATATATTGCTTGTCTGCTTTGATATTTCTTTTTCAGTGATAGTGTTGAAACTTTCATATACAATAAAAACATTTTCTGGATAAATTTATGAAGAACCTAGTCCCTATTAGTTCAACAACCACGAAGAGCATAATTTTTTTTCTTTTTTTTCTCATTCTTTTCGTTTTTTTTTTTACTAGTCAGAATCTCCAAAAACTCCTTTTTTCCGAATTACCATATGCTGTAACTAATACTTATATCCCATCATAAACTACCGACTTAAAAAAAATACAATTTAATATTAAAGAGATGATTTGCAAATAAATTTTCAAACCATATAGAAGAAAAAGCTGTCAACTTCACATGGCTGTAGAATTAAATCGACTTTCTTTCAAATAATGTAATTGAATGTATCTCTCCCTTAAAATGTTAAATATTTATGTAATCATAAATGGCCTAATTAACCTAACATCTATTATAGACTATAAAATTAGACACATATATTTTTTATCTTTGAATAAAACTAAATATATTTAGAGAAAAACAAAAGCCTTGTTCACCAAAAATGAAATTATTTAATCTACGGATATAGTTTGCTACATTTCACTCATTTGCTTACTTTTTTCAATATCGGGGGCTATTGTTTGTTTTTGTGTTTGTTTGTAAGTGAACAGATTCCTGACCACAATTCTAGTCTTAGAGTAAGAAAACTTGCAAGGATTAACTGTTATGTAATAATCTGGATATCATTAAATCTGGGAAAGTAAAGGTCGAAAGTCAAGGATACGATCAAGCTACAAGTCCATTTCACATAATCAGCCCTAGGACTTCAAACTTGGTTCATATTTAAGTGTATAAAAATCCCCACTAATTTATATATGTTAAGGTCAAATGTCAAGGTAAAGTCCAGTGTCAAGGTCAAGCAAAATATCTAATTCAAGTCATTAACCCTGCGGCCATACTTTCAATCATAAATTAGTGAAACTTTCAAGGATTTTAAACTGTTATGTAAAGAGCTGTTAAGGTCGATGGTCAAGGACAAGTAAAATGTAAAATTCAGGTCATTAACTATACGGCTCCAATTTCAATTGTAAATTAACAAATCTTGCAGGATTTTAAACTGCTATGTAAAGAGTTGTTTAGGTCGAAGGTCAAGGTTGCATCGAAGGTTAAGATCAAGCAAAAGGTAAAATTCAGGTCATTTACCTTACGGTCCTAATTTTAATGGTAAACTCATAAATCTTGCGGGAATTTTAGACCGTTATGTTAAGAGAATGCTTTTCCAGTTTGGTTGCAATATACACGCACTCTCTCTCTCTCTCTCTCTCTCTCTCTCTCTCTCTCTCTCTCTCTCAGACATAGACTGTGATGTTAAAAACTCTGTAGCGAGAAGTTTCGCCGATGACACAAGAATAAGTAGAGAAATTACTTGTGATGAAGACTGGAACTCACTACAGAGAGATCTAAACAAAATATATGAATGGGCGGAGATAAATGGGATGGTATATGCATACAAGGGACCTAAAAACGAGACAATGAAAAACAAGGAAGCAATTTAAGACCTTGGTGTAATTTAAAATAGGAATATGTTATGCAACGACCAAATAGCAACACTGTTAGCTAAATGTAAAGAAAAAATGGGAATGATATTCAGACACTTTAAAACAAGAAATCTGAACACATGATTTTGATTTAGAAAACTTATGTACGTAGTACACTCGAGTACTGCAATGTGATATGGTACCCACACTACCAAAAAGATATTGCATATATAGAGAGTGTATAAAAGTCCTATACTGCTAGAATAGAAAAAGTTAAGGACCTTGACTACTGGGAAAGACTGTAATTTTTAAAACTATACGGTCTAGAACAAAGAGAACGTTACATGATAATACAAGCATGGAAGCAAATACAAGGAATCACTGAAAACATCATGGAGCTAAAAATACCATAAAGAGCAAGCCAAGGTAGATTAATAGTGCCAAAACTATACCAGGAAAACTAAGGAAGGCGCACAGGACATTAATCCACTACGCACCAGCATCGATAATGCAGCGACTATATAATGCGCTGCCAGCTTATCTAAGAAACATATCAGGAGTGAGCATAGATGTGTTTAAGAATAAGCCCCATAAATATCTAAGAGGAATCCCAGACTATCCAAGACTGGAACTTGCAAAACACACCGGAAGATGCATTAGCAACTCTCTTGTGGATATACGAGGTGCTTCACACTGAGGGACCTGGGGGAACCAAAGCATAAAATAAGGCGATGAGGTAGGGGAATAAGGGTCTCTCTCTCTCTCTCTCTCTCTCTCTCTCTCTCTCTCACACACAGAAACATTTATTAAAAATAATGATAATAATAATAATAATATTAATAATAATAATAATAATATTAATGATAATAATAATAATAATAATAATAATAATAATAATAATAATAATTATTATTACTATTATTATTATTATTATTATTATTATTATTATTATTATTATTATTATTATTATTATTATTATTATTATCATAATTATTATTGTTATTATTATTATTATTATTATTATTATTATTATTATTATTATTATTATTATTATTATTATTACTACAGTAAAAATAGAATCTTAACCTTTTTATATATGCATACAGCACTCATTAACAAGGATTATGATGGGAATGTAAACTTTCAGCTATAACCTTCAAGAAAATTAATAAATAAAATCGAAGATAAGAAACAGGTGAGCGCAAAGTGTATTTTTATTTTCAAGAAAGATCAGAACTCTCTCTCTCTCTCTCTCTCTCTCTCTCTCTCTCTCTCTCTCTCTCTCTCTCTTATAAATCATTAATGCTCACACTTGAAAGAACCTTCTGAGGGGATTGTTTTCTCTTCATAAAACTGGGGATCGTTTTTGGTAAAGACATATTTAAATTTTATCTTTATTTTGTAGGTTAGTACCAAAACTTTTGTTACGTTAAAAATATATATCCTCTCCAAATGAATGATGAGAAACGAGACCCATACCAAACCTTATAATCTTCAATCCTTTTCTTATTGTTAGCAATATTATTGTGTTTTTGTATTTGTTTTCTTATTCAGAATCATTGCATTTTTTTTACAATTCTTTCTTTATCAATGATTGATTTCAATTACAATGTATCATATTATACGATCTTATTACTTTTCCTATTCCAAAAGGAAGTTATTTGTACCAGATTACCGAAAAAGATAACACAAATGAAATAAAAGAATAGAAGTTTTAAAAAATCTGGGATGTAATTGAAATACAGAAAGCAACCATCAGAAATGTCTACGTAAAAAATCTTAAAAATATATAAAGAATAGGAACAAATATCTTAAAATGTCTTGAAAATATAAAAAAAAGATTTAAAAACTTTATTTTTCGAAAAATCCTAACACTAGGACAGCAAATTCTACACAAATTAAATTTCAAGAACAACATTAACAGAAAAATTAGGTTAAGAAAAAGAATTTACTTTTTTTTCTGGAATTTACATTACAGAATTTTTTTTCTGTCTGATAGCAAAAGGAATTGTTCGATGGTGCAAAACTTTTTATTGAAAACGTTCTCAATGTCAAAAGATGACATTTATTTCGTAAAGAAAACTTTCTATGATGACAGTTTTATAACGAAAACCTTAAACTTTACCATTTTTTTCTACCCTTTAAAGCTATTTCTTAGAGTACGAAGTTACGCAACGGGTAATAATAGAAATGTCTAAATACACAAATTACAACTTTTTCAATAAAAGTTCTTGTTTCATTAAACTATGAAATTATCCACGATAGGAAAGGTATAAATGCCAAAGTCTCACAATCTTTTGTTTATTACCTCCGCCAGGAGGTTATGTTTTCGGTTCGGTTTGTTTGTTTGTTTGTTTGTTTGTTTGTCTGTCTGTCTGTGGACAACGTAGAGGCCACATTTCTACACGGAATCACTTCAAACTTGGCCAAGTAGTTCCCCAATGTGTATGGAAGAACTGATTAAATTTTGGTCAAGGTCACCCCAAGGTCAAGGTCACAGGGGTCACTGGTGTCACTATGACATAAGTGGCCATATCAAGAGACAGAAATAAAGCACTGACTTTTGCATAAGCCAACAGGGAAGTCCTAGTCCAGGCGCAACCCATGGGTGATGTTCAAATTTATAAAGGTCAAAGGTCAAGGTCATATTGGTGCATTATATCAATGTCATATTAAGTATCAGTGGCAAATGAACAAAGATCACTTGAAGGTCAAAAGTCAAGCAGGTCACTTGAAGGTCAAGGTCACGTGAAGGTCAAGGTCACGTGAAGGTCAAGGTCACCTGAAGGTCAAGGTCACGTGCGGAGGTATGTCCTCTACGAGGACCATGTCCGCGTTCAGGACTTGCTCACTTGTTATTTACTGCGAAGGAGTTAA
>NC_090738.1:68665989-68670989 GCF_036898095.1 Palaemon carinicauda
AAATGCAATCGAGTATTAATTCTTA
The DNA here is from genome assembly GCF_036898095.1 of Palaemon carinicauda. NCBI lineage: Eukaryota > Metazoa > Arthropoda > Malacostraca > Decapoda > Palaemonidae > Palaemon > Palaemon carinicauda. Next base: position 68,666,015 of record NC_090738.1, read on the forward strand.
ATATCTATTTCTTTTACACTGACTTTGATGAAGCTAAATAAAGTAAAATAGAATAAAAAAATGCAATCGAGTATTAATTCTTAATTTCTTTTTCTTTTACACTGACTTTGATGATGCTAAATAAAGTAAAATAGAAATTAAAAAATGCAATCGAGTATTTATTCTTAATTTCTATTTCTTTCACACTGACTTTGATGAAGCTAAATAAAGTTAAATAGAAATTAAAAAATTCAATCGAGTATTAATTTCTTATTCATATTTCTTTTACACTGACTTTGATGTAGCTAAATGAAGTAAAGTAGAAATTTAAAAAATGCAATCGAGTATAAATTTGATTTCTATTTCTTTTACACTGACTTTGATGGAGCTAAATAAAGTTAAATAGAAATTAAAAAATTCAATCGAGTATTAATTTCTTATTTATATTTCTTTTACACTGACTTTGATGTAGCTAAATGAAGTAAAGTAGAAATTAAAAAAATGCATCGAGTATTAAATTTTGATTTCTATTTCTTTTACACTGACTTGATGAAGCTATATAAAATAGTATAGAAATTAAAATATGCAATCGAGTATTAAATCTTAATTTCTATTTCTTTTACACGGATTTTGATGAAGCTAAATAAAGTAGTATAGAAATTAAAATATGCAATCGAGTATTGAATTTTAATTTCTATTTCTTTTACACGGATTTTGATGAAGCTAAATAAAGTAGAATAGAAATAAAAAAAATGCAGTATAGTAATTAATCTTAATTTTTATTTCTTTTGCACTTCATTCAACTCCTTCACGACTGGCTATTTAAGGACATTTAATTTTTGCCTCCCATAGTTATCTATAGTTTAGAAATAAAAAGAGAAAAATCTATGACACAGTGAAAAATAATACCCTTATCGTAAAAAGGCTTAAAAGCTTCAACTCAGCTGTAAGTAACTGGGAGGTGATGGTCTGACTGTTATCTTCGTTATTATTATTATTATTATTATTATTATTATTATTATTATTATCCAAGCTACAACCCTAATTGGAAAAGCAAGATGCTATAAGCCCAGGGGCTCCAATAGGGAAAAATAGCCCAGTGAGGAAAGGAAATAAGGAAATAAATAACTGAAGAGAACAAATTAACAATAAATCATTCTAAAAAAGGTAATGTCAAAAAGAGATATATCATATATAAACTATTAACAACGTCAACAAGAAATATGTCATATATAAACTATAAAAAGACTCATGTCCGCCTGGTCAACAAAAAAGCATTTGCTCCAACTTTGAACTTTTGAAGTTCTACTGATTCAACAACCCGATTAGGAAGATCATTCCACAACTTGGTAACAGCTGGAATAAAACTTCTAGAGTACTGCGTAGTATTGAGTCTTATGATGGAGAAGGCCTGGCTATTAGAATTAACTGCCTGCCTAGTATTACGAACAGGATAGAATTGTCCAGGGAGAGCTGAATGTAAAGAATGGTCAGAGTTATGAAAAATCTTATGCAACATGCATAATGAACTAATTGATCGACGGTGCCAGAGATTAATATCTAGATCAGGAATAAGAAATTTAATAGACCGTAAGTTTCTGTCCAACAAATAAGATGAAAATCAGCAGCTGAAGACCAGACAGGAGAACAATACTCAAAACAAGGTAGGATAAAAGAATTAAAACACTTCTTCAGAATAGATTGATCACCGAATATCTTAAAAGACTTTCTCAATAAGCCAATTTTTTGTGCAATTGAAGAAGACACAGACCTTATATGTTTCTCAAAAGTATATTTGCTGTCAAGAATCACGCCTAAAATTTTGAAAGAGTCATACAAATTTAAAGAAACATTATCAATACTGAGATACGGATGTTGAGGAGCCACCGTCCTTGACCTACTTACAATCATACTTTGAGTTTTGTTAGGATTCAACTTCATACCCCATAATTTGCACCATGCACTAATTTTAGCTAAATCTCTATTAAGGGATTCACCAACCCCAGATCTACATTCAGGGGATGGAATTGATGTAAAGAGAGTAGCATCATCTGCATATGCAACAAGCTTATTTTCTAGGCCAAACCACATGTCATGTGTATATAGTATGAAAAGTAATGGGCCAAGAACACTACCCTGTGGAACACCGGATATCACATTCCTATACTCACTATGGGTGCCCATCAACAAAAACTCTTTGAGATCTACTACTTAAAAAATCAATAATAATGCTAAGAAACGACCCACCCACTCCCAACTGTTTCAGTTTGAAAACAAGGGCCTCATGATTAACACGGTCAAAGGCAGCACTAAAATCAAGGCCAATCACACGAACTTCCCGACCACAATCAAGGGATTTCTGTACTGCATTGGAGATTGTAAGAAGGGCATCACATGCTCCAAGGCCTTTCCGAAAACCAAATTGCAAACTAGGGAATAGGTGATTACCTTCAGCAAACCTATTAAGACGTTTTGCCAGAAGACGTTCAAAAACTTTAGATAATATGGGAGTTATGGAAATTGGGCGGTAATCAGTGGGACTTGAGCTACCACAAACACATTTACATAGAGGAGTAACATTACCAATTCTCCAACAAGTGCTAAAAGCTCCTCTTCTTGCTAACTTGCGTAAAATAACAGATAACTTTGGAGCTAAGAAATCTGCTGTCTTTATAAAAAACAAAGGAAAAATACCATTAGGGTCTACACCTCCATAAGCATCAAGGTCCATCAATAGATCTTTAATCTCACGAGATCGAAAAGCTAAACTAGTTAGTTTAGCCTCAGGAAAACAGGAATGAGGAAGTTCAAGTTTTTCATTACTCTGTTTACTGTCAAAAACATCAGCCAAAAGGGTTGCCTTTTCCTTTGGACAGTGAGTGACTGAGCCATCTGGTTTAAGTAAAGGAGGAACTGTTGCATCTACACCAAAGAGTACAGATTTAAGGGTAGACCACCATTTATGTTCCTGAGTTGTACCAGAGAGGGTTTCTTTTATGATTAAATTGTACTCCTTTTCAGTTGAGGCATAAACTCTCTGAGCAAAAGCTCGAAGCTGAGTATAGTTTGTTCCAGGTCAAATCTGATCTGTTACCCTTCCAAAGGTGATAGGCCTCCTGCTTCTCCAGATAAGCACGTCTACAATCATCATTGAACCACGGTTTGTCCTTCATTCGGTACCTTAGCACACGAGAAGGGATACGCCTATCAATTATGTTGACTAGATTCTCATTCAAAGGGACAACAGGATCTACACTATTATATAATTGTGACCAATTCAAGCACAAAAGATCATGCAAAAATCCCATTCCAGTCTGCTTGGGATTTCATATAAATTTTACAAGAATATGATATATCAGGGACAGGCTGCTCAGTCTTCACTAATAATGAAATCAAGGCATGATCAGAAGTCCCGACTGGAGAACCAACCTTACTAGTTATAACGCCAGGGTAGTCAGTGTATACGAGGTCCAAGCAATTACCAGACCTGTGAGTAGCTTCATTTATGATTTGCTCACAGCCTGATTCCGAGGCAAAGTCTAAAGCTCTTAAGCCATGGTGATCGGTAGGAGAGATAGAACTTAACCACTCCCTATGGTGAGCATTAAAATCACCAACAAAGACTTTTTAGCCAACTTTTTTCCTTTTTTTTCAAAAGGGCTGACCTAAGAAAAGAAATATAAGGATTTTAATTCATTGTTTCAGAGTTCAACGAAATATACAGTACAGTAGTTTGAATTGTTACAATGAACACATGATAAAACATGGCAAAGAAAATACGTAGGTCATTAACAACAAGAACTATGATTACTGAAATGGTTGATGATTTTCTCAATGCGTTAATGTTATAAAACAATATCACACTTTTTACCATTATCAGCTACAATTGCTTGAAACCTGAATCCATTCAAGTAGGAATATCTGGAAGCACTCACTGGAGGATGGAAATACGGACCCATCGAAATGATTTTGAACTGATAGTCTAAAGCATTCATCCCAAAATCCGAGACACAAAACTTAATGGATCTCCTTCAAGCATGTTCGCTCTCTGATGAAGAAACTTCTCGACTCTCTAATTTTGAAAGGAAGAAGACAAGGCGCTCGGTATATTATGTATCAAGTAGTTCTCTTTGCATAAGATCTTTCATAATTCTGACCATCCTTTATATTCACATCTTCATGGACAATTCCATCCTGTTCGTAAAACGAGTCAGGCAGTTAATTCTAATAGCCAGGCCTTCTCCATTATAAGGCTCAATACGACACAGTATTCTAGAAGTTTTATTCTAGCTGTGAACAATTTGTGGAATCATCTTCTTAATCGAGTAGTTGAATCAGTAGAACTTCAAAAGTTGAAATATTCAGCGAATGTTTTTATGGTGAACAGGCGGACATAAGTCTATTTTATAGTTAATATATGACACATCTGTTTTGCATTTTTACTGTTTTTAGAATGATTTATTGGTAATTTGTTCTCATCATTTATTTATTTCCTTATTTCCTTTCGTCACTGGGCTATTTTTCCCCCTATTGGAGCCCTTGGGATTATAGCAACTTGCTTTTCCAACTAGGGTTGTAGCTTGGCTAGTAATAATGATAATAATAATAGCTTGGCTAATAATAAAAATAATAATAATAATAATCATAATAATAATAATAATAATAATAATAATAATATTAAAAATAATGATAATAATAATAATAAAGTCCATAAAATCATGCTTTTCTTAGGAAATATTTTTTTGAAAATAATCTCATGTTATTTTGGTCGTAAATTGGAATACCATGTTCTACTATCTCTGTCAGTCTGCTTCCCATCTGTTTCATATAAAGATATAATGAAGATATATATATATTATATATATATATATATATATATATACAAATAAGCATTTTATACATACACACATATATATATACATACATACATATATATATATATATATATATATACAAATAAGTATTTTATACACACACATATATATATGTATATATA
>NC_090738.1:68678489-68680989 GCF_036898095.1 Palaemon carinicauda
CACCATCAGAGGAAACTTGATAAAACTCCCTTTGAGTATTATCTCAACAGAAACCCAAAACTTAAGTCACCTTCTTCAACCATGTTCGTACCCTGACGAAGAAACTTCTGGCCTGCAACTATTGCTTTAGGGAGAGACGATGTGTATACTTCTAAGACCTCGACAGAGGAAGCAACGCTTGTTAAAGTATGGGAACTTACGTTCTCTAAACGATCATATAGACTTAATTAAAATAGGATTTTCGCATTCTCATTTTATTTTGATTGATAATAAGCAAATTTGTTTATTAAGATTTAATAAATGAAGAATATTAATTTTCGCTATTATACTTATCTTTTCTTTCATATTTCGATTAATGTTCTAGTTAGAGATACTAGTTTTCTAGTACTATGGACGTAACATGTGTAGAAAGATATAAAAAACTAAGTTGCAGGAAACAATAATATTCAGTGAAAAACGGATTTTCTCTGTAAACAACATTCTCCTATATACTTTTCTAAATTGCTTAGTTAAAGAGGTTCAGTTTGTCCCGCATTCGTCTACATTGCAGAAATATAAACAGAATATACAGTAGAAAAAGAATAAACTGTAACGTCAAAGACTTCAAAGCTCCATCTCAGATGTAAGTAACTGAAAGGTGGCGGTTTACTTGCTATCTTCAGCAGCCAACTTTTCGACCATTTTTGAGTTGGACTCCAAACTATGACAACAAAAACGTGCGCTATTTCTTCTTCCTCCTCAAAGTTTTGTGAAATATTTCATGGAGGGTTAGGCTGCATATCAACTGACACATTTTTGATTGAATTTTAGCGACTTAAAGGCAAATGTCATTACAATTAGAACTGAATTTTTGATATTATTATATTTACGTATGTCTTCATAACATCAACATCATTGATTGTTGATAGGAAATCTTAGATTTTATCGATATCAGCTATATTTACTTTGAATTTTTATTAGTTTGAGCAAGGATAGAAAAGAGTATTCGTCAAGGATTTGAGAAATCTAAACCATGAAATGGTCACCAATAGAAGAGAACCTTATAAAACTTCCTTCGCTTCAAGTATTTATCGCAACATCAACAGAAGTCCAAAACTTAGGACATACTCATCAAGCGTGTTCGTTGCCTGACGATCAAACTTCTTGGCACCCTCATTCTCGCGTGAAAGCAAAAATGCCTTCTATAATTGCTTTTCAGATTAGTCTTCAAGTATGTAAAAAGATTTTCTCGATGAAGGAGGCTTGTGTTACTCTTTGGTGAAAGTCTTAGAACTTTATGAGAATTTTTCAGATTTTGGATTTCCCAAGTAATGTATAAGAAATAAGATGTGCTAACATGTAACTCTCTCTCTCTCTCTCTCTCTCTCTCTCTCTCTCCTCTCTCTCTCTCTCTCTCTCTTTCTTTCTTTACTATATATTTCATCTCAGCTAAAATTTCCTTATTTTCTTCTAACCCACTCTGGTTTTTGACGATTTATCTTTATCCAACATTTCATTTGCTTCCTTCGTGCTTAGGGTAGACACGGTCATTTAGGTATCAGTGTTATAGCCATCCATATCAAAGGGATATCTGAAAAGAAAATATGAAAGGATATAAACACACCATACTGTGAAAGACTTTATTGGCTCAACTCATCTGTAACTAACTGAGAGATTACAGTCTGATTGGTATTTTCGTCATATAGCTTTTCGTCCCTTAGAAAATTAGATGCCAGATCATGAAAATAAGAACTTAGAAACCAAATTTTAACTATTTTTGAAGTTTAAAGAATTATCCCCACATTTATTCCACAGAGCATTAAATGAAACTAGGTGGACACAACTTTATAGGATATTAGGAGAGTGATTATTACTTTCGTAATTGAATATATGATAGTATGGTTACTGCTGTTTAACATTATTGTGTTTTGGAATGAGCTCTTAGCCTACCCATATACCAGTTATTGTTACTTGGCCTTTATATCTGTTCAATTGCTCAAAAGTTCAGTAATTCCTAATAAATATCTGAGACAAGGTATATGACATATGATCAACAACCAGTATCCTTATCCACCAAGCTAGTACCAGGGAGGGCCACGCAAGGGCTACTGATTACTCTACAGACTCCAACGCCCTCATCCCTTGCTCATAAAGGATAATGAGGTGCAGATATTACTAGAAACTGTCAATCTTAAGATGGCCATGAACTCCAATCCAATCAGGGACGTTTCCAATGGGCAGGTACAAGAGCGATATGTAAAATCACTAGGTCAAAAAATAAAAGACAACTTTTGTTAACCATCGAAGTTCCTTTTAGGCTATTGAAATTATTACAGCTACTGTCGTTCCGTGAACATTGCCAGTTCCACATACATATACAAAGCAATCCAGGATATACGGGATCAAGATCGTCCTCGTATTGAAGAGTATTTAAGAATATATTACCTGGGGAGAGAGGTCACAGATCTCTGGGCTCGGAATGGAAAAGACCTAACAGCGTCCTACCGCCACACAAGTAAAA
>NC_090738.1:68690989-68700989 GCF_036898095.1 Palaemon carinicauda
TGCTTTACCAACACTCGCTTGAAGTGCGAAGTGTAGGGTTAGCATGGCGTCTTTCGTCTCCTGTCATAAGTCTCATTCCTGATCTTCAATGTAAGTGAGTGGGTAAGATATAAAAGTTTGGTCTTGTGTTTAGGTAAAGTCTAAAGTCACGAATCACATTACCAGGTATGATGAAATTTTACTGATAAAGAATTTCGTATTGCTTGGGGTAGGTCATATGACAATTATCTATGGAGTTAAACAGCCATTTAACAATTCGGGGAATGGGAGGTACAGGGGAAGAAACGTTATATACAACGTCAATGAGGGACGTCATCACTTTTGCGAATGTGTGGGTGGCTAAGACTGGCTTTAGCCTCATTTTCTTAAGTAAAAAAAATAATGAAAATTAATTGGCAATGCACAGTATTTCCCAAAATTAGGGCCATTGCATGAAGCGCTCCCTGCTCTGATATCATGGAAATCCATCAGTTATTTTAGGAGTTATTTAAAAAAAAAAAACACTATTACACGGCATCTGGAAACGATAGAATATATATATATATATATATATATATATATATATATATATATATATATATATATATATATATATATATATATATATATATATATATATATATATATATATATTTCTATGTAGGTGTCTGTGAATTTGTCTGTGTGTGAGCATGTATTCTTAATGAATTATTCTAATCTATATTAAATTATGAAACAACTTAACTGACATGCATACATTTACTAACCAAATAAGAGTAAGGTTTATTTTACAACTAATATAAAATCACCAATTTGCAGTTGGATGATTCAAAACAGTCAGGCGTTGGCGAAGACACAGAAATGTCAGTTTAGTTTTTATTCTTTATTTGTCAATGTTTATTACCGTGATTATAAGAACATCAATTTACACCAAAGTTATGCACCTCCCGGCATACTACTAATACTCCTCAAATGATTTGATTCTGTTATGAACAGTGATATTTTCCATTCACAGAAAATATCCATTTTGCATTGGTGTTTCAAACTCGTCCCACCCACCTTAACTATGCTGATGATTGTTTCCTTGGTCACTTGTACATGGACATGGCCTAAAAATCCATGTGTTTGGATGAAGAGAGGAAATACTAAACACTTTTATAAGGAAAATTGGGTTGATTCCGATAGCATATGAAATATGCTCATCATATTCAGAAAAATATATCCATGCCTAATACCAATTATCTGGCCTCTATCATCCTACCACAGTATTTTGACACACGCAGGCATCAAATAATATACTATATTAGTTGTGAAAGGTACCTCTGATGCCATCTATTGGCGGTAAAGTAAAATCGGGATGATGTAAGACATTCGGAACGTAACAATATTGTTATTGTGTTTTATAGCAATTTTGTGCCCAAATAACAACAGAAATGAAATAATAAAAATGATTATAAGTGGTTTATTGGAATAATAAGCAAAAAGGTAATCTACTGCTAACGCCATCTATTGGGCGATGGAAAGAACAAATGCTGAGTTATTCATTCCTTCCATTCTGGAAGCTTCAAGACGCCATTTTGGTTTAAATTTAGCAAAAAATAGCCTACCTTATTAGAACTTAATATAATAAATACCTGCCACACATATTTCTACATAAGTATCAATCTATCACCCTTTTTCAATTTGATAGAATCTTTCACTTCAATGGAACAAAGGATGTTTTCTGCCCTTTATTGAAAAGAAGTAGAAACACTAGCATAATTTCATAGTAGTCATGTCTTTTATTCAAATAATACATGATAAATAAATTTTTCAAATAATACTATTTTTTTCTGATTTTTAGGCTACAAGCTATCGTAATTATATGTAAAATACAGATAATGTGCATTAAAAAAGATATATAATAGAGCAGTTCCCAGCATTCTAAATAAAAAACTGCAACTCCTATATGAATTGTCCCTTGTAGTTTATACTTTCCATAATGAAATGCTGCTATTGTTGGTTATATATATTAAATGTAGTTTTACTCCGATAAAGGTATGATCCTAATCATTAGTATTTTGTTAAATTTCTATTGCTATTTCACTGAGGATAATTAAATTCTATATTTCTTGGCCTTACTACCATTTAGATGTTCAAGGTTAAACATTAAGAATAACTCATGGATTATGGTTGGTTGCAATTTATATAATCACCATCTAATAGACGCTGGAATATAAACCATTTCTTCTAAAGTTTGTAATGTATAACACTGGTGTTTTTCAGTGGTAACGCCGTCAGTAAAGCTTGTAGTACACTGAAGGCACCTCTAAATTGTCTTTGCAGATTCTCTTAGGTAAATGTACCATTTTCCTCACTTCCTTTCTTGCATCTAACTCCTCCTCTTTCATTTAGTTCATAAATATTATCGCGAGTTGAAAAAATGCCATTAACTATGAATCACATCTGGATATTGGTCATATATACCATACCAGTAGTTAAATTCAAATTATATATTTCATATATGAGATGAACTGCCTAATATTTTCTTTCATACAAAACCGGAATAAAATAAGAGTTACTTGTGTTTATATTAATCATGGAAAACTTTTTAATAACGACAATAGGTCACATTGAGGCTAGAAAGAGAATTTCTCATAATAATATTGATTTCATTTGAAGAGTTTATCTATCAGTGAGGAATAATTCCAAATGGAAAACTTTGGCTATTACAACAACCTGAAAACCATCTGTCATAGAAGTTATGATCAAGTAAAATCATTATGCACATCCGGTCCAACTAATTACTAACAGGAGGAATTTTTGTATTTTAATGTTTGTGCATATATTGTATGAAATTAATAAACCTGTTTGATTAAGTGTTATATTTCCGATAATGATAGGCAAATAAAAAATAAATAAAAATGCTCCTAATAAAAATACTCTTCTTTTTGATATGTTCCATGGAAATATTTAAAGTTATCGTTAAAAAACTTATTTTTTCTAAATATTAACTGGTAATTCTCCAATTATATCTTTTCCAGAATATATATTTGTAGATATTTACAAAAGTTAAGTCTTACAATTCCTTTCCGCCATAGAATCATTTTTTATCTCCAGAGAGACTGACACCTGCAGTATTATTGATGAAGCGTATTACTCATATAAACATTTAATCCTGATGATTTTCTTATGATTAGGTTCTACTCCCGGTGTCAGAGGAATAATTGATATTGAGAGAGAGAGAGAGAGAGAGAGAGAGAGAGGAGAGAGAGAGAGAGAGAGAGAGAGAGAGAGAGAGAGAGAGATCAAGTACTTCAAATGTGCCTTAATGCAAATATTTGTAAAGCAGAAAGCAGCACCAAACTGATAACTTTAAAATCATCGAACTAATAAATAGATGCTTCAATAAATGTTATATAAAAATAATGCTAAGCTGATAATGCAAGAGAGGAGGGTAACTATAACGTAGTTTGTGAGATGGCTGTTAGGCAATAACAGAAAGGCAAAATAAATTCAAATGAGATTATTCAACAAGTCCATGAGCTCATATACAGATAGTAGAGAACAAGAATGACACAAAACCCAAAAATTACAAAACATGTGAGAGCAAGCTTAAACAGGTTTAAATTATCAGTCTAGGGGAGAGCGAGAAATAGTAAAAAAGTAAATACCATTACAGTGTATGAGCGTGTATGAAACACGTGCGGTACACAAAATACCAAACTAAAAACGACATACAGTACATGTGAATAGGCATCCTTATATCAAGAGGAACACTGTAGGAGGCCTCCTTGCACTGATATGCAAGTTTTAGGCAATCAATGGGAACCCAGTCTTCTCTGCAATGTACGTTAATCAATAAAGCCTTCGGTGTGCAACGGATACTGAAGAGAAGGCCCATATAAGGGGGCGTTAGTGGTGGCTTCATAGTCTCATTGCGCAGGGAAACATACGTTGCCGTGAACATATCTATTGGTACGTGTTGCTCTACTAGAGGCTTTCAAGTCTGACCATAAGGAATAAATTTTCTAAAAAAACATGATGTAGGCACTTGATATTGTCGTCGTAAGTTGCAGTTGGAAAAAAAAATTGGCAGGGATGACCAACGGGTCATCCTACATCATTTTAGCTGCCAAGATATCTACGGCATCTTTGGGAGTGGCTCTTAGTTCCAGGTGAACCAGGGAAGCCTGGGGAAACCACTTGGAGTCATTGCAGCGAGACAACAAAGCTGATCTGTGGGTGCGATAAATATATTCAACCATTCTATTTGCTGCAGGGTTGTAGGTAGTTGTCTGATGTAGGTTGACGGCCAAGAAATTTAATAATTACTTCAAAAATTGAGAGGTGAAATGTGGTACCCCCTGTTAGAAGCAATATGTTCATGGATACCAAATCTCGCTATCCACCCTGAAAGTCAGGAGGATGCACATGACGTATACCCTGCAGTTTGCATAGGGGTGACTTCAAGCCAACGAGTGGAGCAGTCAATGACGGTAAACAGGTAACAAGCCCTTATGATTTGGTTAGGGGCCTACTATGTCAACGTGAATGTGGGCAAAAGTACACTAAGGTTGAACTAAGGGAACCATACCTGAATCCGTGTTCCAATGTACTTTTAAAACTTTCAACGAAGTACTGGTGCAGACCCAACCCTTAGCATCCTAAATAATGTCAGGTTAAATGAACTTTGTCTTCGATAATTGGGAAGTGGATCAGTGAAATGGGATGTGAGAGACCATTGACGAAATTAAACATTCGTCAGCGCATGGGGTCAGGTATCCTCGGTCGCAGCCTACTAGTACTGACATCATAGAGAAGGGTGGTGTTAGAGTCGTCGAGGGCCCTGTCTTCCCACAGAAGGGATTTACAGGAGTTCTCCATCATCTTTTTTTTCCAAATTCTACCAAGGCGTTGTAATCCAATCCTGGGTGATTGCAGCCAATGTGTTTGTTGACAGGGGCATATGCAAAAAAAATAATTTCCCAAGGGATATATTGAAAAGTGAAGTTGTAATCATCTAAAGCAGAGAGGGGGTTGACCTTAACTGTGGATTAGGTGTCACACTGTTGAGCGAAGGCATGCAAATGATGAAGGGCGTACCTTTTAAGAACTGGCGTAAGTGTCATATAGCCAAATGAACCACCAGCAATTCGATGTTAAAGGTAGAGTAGCCAGATTCCTTTTTTCAGCTGAGGATGGCTAATGAACGGGATGAGACTTGGACCATCTGTTTAAGTACTGCACCCATTTGACATCCTGTATTGGTGGAGAGAAGGAGAGTGGTATGTGACACGGGATAGGTTAGATCAGCAGCAGCTGATAGGTTATTATTTGCGTTACAAAGGCCATTTCCTGAATGGGACCCAGCATTTGGTCTTTTGGCTTGACCTTGAGGGAAGCATAGAGTGGGGAAGAGTGGCCTTCATGGATGGCAAGAGCCGGTAATAACAGTTTACCATGCCCAAAAATTCTTTAAGCGCTTTGATGGCCGACAGCGGGGTAAAGTTCTGAACGGCTGATACCTTCTCATAGAGGGAGTGGATGCCTTCAGGAGGAATGTGTTGTCTTAAGAAGGATTATTTGTTGGCGCCAAAGGTACATTGTTGTACAAGACCATGAGCCTTTTCTATTGTAGGCGGTCGAGAGCGATGTGTATATTTCTATTTGTAGGAAGAGAACACAAGTATGTCATCCACGTAACCTAAACAGAAGGGAGGTCCCCTGAAATGCCATACATGAGGCGTTGAAAAGTCTCCCCAGCGTTAAAAAGGGCAAAACAAGAGTAATTTAATCTGTAAGTCCCGAATGGGGGTGGTGATGGTGGTCTCGGGAATATTTTCTTGGTACATTGGCACCTGATAATACCCGTTTAAGTGGGTAGCAAAGTCGGCGATATTGGGGAGGGTGTAGTAGCCTGATTCCCTCTGCATGTTCAGAAGTTTGTAATCCCCACAAGGGCGCAGGGGGCTATTCTTCATCAGGATGGAATGTAGGAGTGACGGCTATGGGCTTGAGGCCTTTTGGCAAGTGGCCATTTCTTCCATTTCGGTGAACGTTTCCTTAGCATTTGACAAACTATGCAGGGCTAGACGACGAAATTTGACAAACACAGGTGTCCTCCTCGTTATGACTTGGTGATAAATACTATGCTTATTGGTGAGATTTTTGAACAGGAAGACTTCCCAGTACGATGTAAGGAGGAGATTTTAGGCATTCATGGGTGGGCTGATGGGGAGATCGATGTCGAAGGGGAGCAGGTCAAAGAGGTGTTGAAGAGTATGAATTTGCGATGATTTGGCGCTAATGGACCACATTAAGGACGATGTGGAATTGGGAGATAAAATCCTCACTGAGTATTGGCAATGTGACGTCAATAAAACGAAACCTCCAATGATATTTTGTGCTCCAAGAGGATATTGTGAATGTGTCATACCCATGGATGTAGATCTCAGATCTTTCGCAGCTACCAGGTGGACATCAGCAGGCTTAGAAATACAATGTTGTGTCCTTTAGTCAATTCTTTTTAGTGAGGCAGATTTGCACTTACTCGCAGGGGTGCCCTTTTAGCTAAGAAAAGTTTCCTGATAGCTGATTGGTGGGACAAGATAATTCTAACCAATCAGATAGCAGGAAAACTTTTCAAGCTAAAAGGGCACCGCTGCGAGTCGGTGCAAATACGCCTCATTAAAAAGATGAGAATAGAGAGTAGCCTTGGTAAAAGAGAATGGCAGGCACCAGTGTGTACCAAAAACCGCACTTTCTTACCTGCATCATGTAGAGAGAGAAAGATTTGTGATAGTGAAAGCTACTGCCATAAGAGATGGATTATTTGGAAGTATTTTGGCCACTGACAACCGTTTCACACATATCTTTGCAGCAGCCCCAAAATGGAGTAGTAGTAGCATAACTGCTGCTGATGAGCGTCAGTAGGTTGCTGTAGAGGTCGTTGGTTCCGCGTGAGAGAGGGATGGGTTATATGAATGGTGTGGACAGCTTTATCACCGTTCCAGCAAGTCAAAGGGTAGGCGTCTGTCTCTTACCTCATCCATGTCAACTTCAGTCAATGTTAAACAGTTGTCTCTTCGTCAGGAGTGGAGGCGTTGAGGTAGTTTCTTGATGGTGGTGAAGTTGCTGTCCATAAGGGCATTGACTTTCTTGGTGCGTACAGTCAGGTAGGTGTCCTACCCAAACGGCAAGAAAGTAGGTTTTACCTTCAAAGCTATACTGGATATTTCCCTGAGGGTGAGTGAAGCCTTTTAGTCCCCTAACAGTTGTTGAGAGAGCTGAAAAAGCTTGGCTCTACGGGTGGCTTGCGATGGTGAGCACTGCTCCAGGAGTTATGTCTTGTGAGTTCCTCATGCTATTTGTGTGCCCCCTTGGTTGCAAAACCATTGAGGGATTTAAGGAAAAGTGTGCTCTGAGATCGCTATAAGGACATAGTCTGCTTCGGTGATTGAGTGATTGATGCGGGACTGATATTCGGCATGCTGAAACAAGGCGAGTACCTCTGTACTAGCAAGGTTGGTAGTTTTATGAATTTGGCATGGATAGAAGAGTCAGGGTTTGAGGGCGGCATCGCCAAAAAGTAGGGCACAACAGTGCAAAGCGGTCTGTTACTTAATAAAAGAGAGGTAACACGAATGTAACTAAGATTATTTAATACGGCAACGAGCTTATATACATATGTAGTTGTAAGCAAGAATGAAACAAAATTCAAAACAATACAAAACATTTGTTACCAAACATAAAGAGGTTTCTAATATTAGCAGGGGAGGTAGCAGAGGGAAAGGCAATCGCTATAGTCGATTGATATGATACTACATATATAAAAAATAAAAACAAAATTAATAGAAACTCCTGTAAAATACCGAAAGTAATGTCTCCGCAAAACTGAAGATGAGTGAGGAGTATATTCTTCAATCAAAGCAATTTTTCAATATAATGACTGAAACAAATATACTATAAATAAAAGATTAAAAGAAAAGCCAGTTCTTGAAGGAAAATGTCAAAAGAATTCCTTATTTCTTATTGAGAAAGTCATCATCCGAATAATTTCAGAGTAGAGAAGTAAGAATTAAAGTACTTAATATATATTCTAGAGAAATGATTAGACAATTCATCGCTTTTTCTTAATGCCTTTAATTGTTCACAGAATTTCTTCATTTGTTAGCTAATTGTAATGCTTAAATTCCATTTATCAAAAGTTGCTAATATTTCATAATGCGAGGTTCTAGACCAGAAATTGAAGCAGACCAGCCGATATAGGGCATATGCAATTGGCTTCAGAGAATTTTGTTTCGTTTTCAAAGTAAATTCTCTCTCTCTCTCTCTCTCTCTCTCTCTCTCTCTCTCTCTCTCCTCTCTCTCTCTCTCTCCTCTCTCTCTCTCTCTCTCTTTCAGTTATAATTGAGTGTGTAACCTATCAATTCAAACCTCCTTACCCTAACAAAGTTTGAGAAGAACAAAAGGTGTTCTAAAGCTATGATTAGTTACCCTCGCTTGCCATTATGAATATAATGATAGTTGTCCTCTCTCTCTCTCTCTCTCTCTCTCTCTCTCTCTCTCTCTCTCTCTCTCTCTCTCTCTCTCTCTCTCTCTCTCTCTCTAACTAAAAAATTATTTGCTGATGAATGTAAGGTGATTCGCCCGGTGTCAGCTGCACTTGAGAGTCAATTCAATCCTCTTAAGGCATTTATTCTTCGAAGTTCCATTTTGCTTAAAATTCACACACACACACACACACACATATATATATATATATATATATATATATATATATATATATATATATATATATATATATATATATATATATATACTTAAATATATATATTATATATATATATATATATATATATATATATATATATATATATATATATATATATGTATATATATGTATGTATATATATACTGTATAATATATATATATATATATATATATATATATATATATATATATATATATATATATATATATATATATATATTCATATGTATATATATATATATATATATATATATATATAAATATATATATGTATATGTATATATATATATATATATATATATATATATATATATATATATATATATATATATACATATATATATATATATATATAATACATATAAATATACATCAACATGTGAATTAAGGCATTTCACTAAGTAACACTCTTACATTATATCAACTACTCATAGAATTTATACAAATTGTTTCATCTAAAATTCTCTATTAATGTTACAGTTAAGGAAAATATTTATGTTATTTTCTCATATGATAAAAAAGGCTCGAATTATTTTTTCTGAACAAATAATATGCTCATATAATGATTGATCTGCTAATCTATTCGATAAATTCTGATTTTATTTATTACCCCAATCAAACCTTAAGCCAAAAAAAAAAAAAAAAAGGAGAACTTTACACTTTGCAATCACTTTACGGGGTCTCATAATTTCCTATCACTTGCAGGCCAAAATGTGATGGATGATTTTACGGAACTTTGCCAGCACACTGGATGAGTAAAAATCTGAGGAATCAGTATATATTTTCTTGGGGAAATATTGAGAAAATTTTCACCATATAATTTCTTAGAATTTACCCGAATATATTTTAGCATTGAACTTTTGAACTTAGTGATGGATATTATCAAATAAGTTTGTTCGTACAGCTTGTATTTTTTTTATATGTTACTTTTCACTTGTAAACAAATTATAAGCATCTGTTTACTCTGAGTATCCAATCATAACATCATTAGCTGCTGATTTTTATAAACCCTTTATCTTCCTGGTATGATTTCTTTCAAGCATATTCTTCAAGGTTTACACACATGTTAAAGAAAATAAAAACCTGTTGAGTATCAAGTTTTGAGCTACCTATGATGTTTTAAACTATTAATATCAGGTTGTAGATAGTTAAATTAATTTCTAACATGTTCATTTAGCGAAGGATTTCAGAAATAATATTATCATCAACTTCTGAAAGAGATAAACTCACAGGAGTGAAAATTGTTAGATTGTTGTTTTTAAGTAT
>NC_090738.1:68706458-68713958 GCF_036898095.1 Palaemon carinicauda
ATGAAAAAGTAACTTTATATTTACGTGGTACTTTATATATATATATATATATATACACGAATATATATATATATATATATATATGTGTGTGTGTATATATGTATATATATATATATATATATATATACACACTATAGACTTATAAAAG
This sequence comes from Palaemon carinicauda, assembly GCF_036898095.1. Taxonomy (NCBI): domain Eukaryota; kingdom Metazoa; phylum Arthropoda; class Malacostraca; order Decapoda; family Palaemonidae; genus Palaemon; species Palaemon carinicauda. The sequence goes on from NC_090738.1 coordinate 68,706,607, forward strand.
ATTACGATTTCCTGTTATGCTCTTATAACTGGTGGCTATATATATTCATTGTATCTATGATATTCTAAATCAGTTGTTATAGCTGATGTAACAAAGAACTTACTTAAATAACTACCTTTGTGTATAGAGTAATTAAAATATGGCAATATAAAACATAATTCAACCTATATAAAATTCCAGACTTCTATAATATTCTCAACCAACAATATTTTCACTTATTATTCAAACAATACACTTCTTTTCTATTTTGGTTTTGACGTTATAAACATTATAAATCGGACAGCTATTTTTCTATTCTAAACCTAAATTCTCTGAATTGTTATTTTACTTGGAAATAAATTCCTTGAAAAAAAGTGTGATGATTTATTTTGAATTCATCTCCAAAAATTTCATCAGAATAAAAATTAACAATATTAAGGGAGATGAATTTAGAAATAACTTTTGAGATGCAGATATTTCATATTTTACAATAAATTAATTGAATAAATAATATTATGAAACTGAATTTTTCACTTGTGTACATTCCAATTGAAAATTTTATGGAATAAATACTAATTTTGTATTAACTATAGTAATATATATATATATATATATATATATACTTAATATATATATATATATATATATATTGAAATTTCAAAAAAGGCGTGTTATATCAAAAACAGTTCATGAAATTACTTTCTGTTAGTATTTTTTTTCAAAACCCAAAATATTTTGAATATAATTTTCATTATAATACTAATATGATGAAATAAAACGGCTTCATTAGGTTAATAAATATTCCTATACAATTAATAAATAAAATGAACTAACTATTACGTAAGCATAAAGCAAATATATGATTGTAGACGACAAAGAAAAAGAGAAAGAAAAACCGGACAGTTATTCTGCATCTTCACAATTTCATAAGGTAACTTTCACTGGCATCAAACTTTGTGAAAAGAGTGTCAGTCTTCCGTCAAAAGTTTGACTTTTCTCTCTCTCTCTCTCTCTCTCTCTCTCTCTCTCTCATCTCTCTCTCTCTCAATATTCTTTCTAGAATATTTAACTTTTTTATTTAATTAGCAGAATATAAAGGGTACTAAATAGGAAAAGTATACATTTAATCGTACATTTATCTGTATATCAAACTATATAATAAAGCATACACATAAACACATTCTTACGAGGAAACATAAACACACTGCCATATAATCAAACAAACACAAACAAAAGACAAACACATATATACACACCCAGTTTAACACAAACACACACATAAATTAACAGATATCTCTCCTTTTACCGGGACGTTGGACTCCTGCTCTGTCCTTAACCTGTGATACTTAATTAACCCTTTCCGATCACCCGGAGATCTCTACTCCGGTGAAAAGACAGTACCTGCTACTCCAAGTGGTACTGCTCAATGAATCACAATGACTATGAACCCTGCATGGACTCCTTGAAAATGTCTTATTATTAACAATTTTAGTACGATTCAAATTAATTTTTATGGTATCATTGGGAAGGTAAATAATTCTTCTTTTTCACTTTACTTTTTAATAGACGTACTACAAAATACTTATCACACAGGAAGATGAAACTTTGTGTTATAATTCAGAAAACATTCGGAAATAGGAATTTTCCCGGTCATTAATTCCCCAATAATACAGTTACCTTTTATTTTTTTCATCGTACAAAGTTTTCACGCAAAAAGCTTATGCATCAGTGCCCATCTCGATGATTTAGTAAACTGATTTCGAGTTTATTTTCTCACGTTTCAAACAATTTTGTTAAGAAATCCAAATATCTAAGCGTAATTTGGCGACGTTCATTTCCTATCGAGGTCGCTTGCGCACTTCTCAGAAATACCAATGGATGGTTGCCAGTTACCAAAATAGAAACAAATTACTTAAAATTGTTAAAACACATGATATAGTTGAAGGTTTAATTAGATTATGGTATATCAGGTAAAAATGATATAGAAATAATAAAGAATTAACCATTAAAGGAAGATTAAATGTAGCTAATAAGGATTTTATGAGTATTTCTAACGATATGGCAACTTAAAACATTCAGAGGTATTTTACAATCGGTGTCCGAATCCATACCATCCACGCAAAACACACCTATAGCAAATCCAGCCACCTATCTCTTCGACATGAGAGAGAGAGAGAGAGAGAGAGAGAGAGAGAGAGGGTCAAGCCGATGATACTCGTGCATTAGAATTACTGATTTATATTGTATTTTTTATATACATATAAGCAATTACTAAAAAGACTTATGTCATCTACCCTTTATCAGTTTTCATAATCGTATGAGACCTTCATACAGGATGACAGATTTCTACCCATCATAGAAAAAAATAGTGTTTACATATCGAGTAGGAATGCGCGTAGAGCACAGTACATTGTGTTGTTTGTGGTTTATGGCGACACAAACACACATACCCACACACAGACAGACAGACAGACAGACAGAGAGACACACACACACACACACACATATATATATATATATATAGCCTACTGTATATATGCATAATATATACAGACATATATATATATATATATATAGCCTACTGTATATATGCATAATATATACAGACATATATATATATATATATATAAACATATATATATATATATATAGCCTACTGTATGTATGCATAATATATACAGACATTTATATATAAGTAAATATACATACCGTGTATATATATATATATATATATACTGTATGTATGCATAATATATACATACTCTATGTATGTATGTACATATGTAGGCCTATAGAAATATATATATATATATATATATATACACGTCTGTATATCTGATAGATCATATAACAGTTGTATACGGGTGCTTATATGAATGTGTATACCGTGTGATATTTCCCAATTTGCTCCTTATACAACAAAGTTTTGTAACTGTAGAATGTCAGATAAACAAACGACATTGCCATCAAATAGACATGTCTTTACTTGTAGACCAAAACACTCGAAGGAGAGATGCAGCAATTAGGGGGATAATCCCACATAAATTCCACTGTGGATTATATTGGTCACTTGCCGACCAAGAAAGGTCCAGCCCGAGATGTCCTTGGAACGGTTCACTATTCCTAGTCCAGGCCACTAATTACCTCGCTGACTTATCATTTTCTTCATATGGTTCCTTTCGTTGTTTCTATTCTACTGAATTATCGGCAAATATTTTATTTTACTGTTTAAATATTAGTCAAATCAAACATTGGGTGAGATTGTTTTGTAACACACTTTCCATCATAAAATTAAAACCAGTTATTGATAATATTCTCACAATAAAAATTGTAGGTTTGTACACACTTTTTTATACACAAAGGTATTGACAGTAAAGATTATTTTCTCTCTCTCTCTCTCTCTCTCTCTCTCTCATCTCTCTCTATCTCTCTCCTCTCTCTCTCTCTCTCTCTCTCTCTTTGTGCGTGGTAATGAAACAGGCTACGGCATTAGATTACTGGCAGTCTTATTGGTCTTTTCTAACTATTGATTTATATATATATATATATATATATACATATATATAAATATATATATATATAAATATAAATATATATATATATATATATATATACATACATTTATATATATATATATATATATATATACATACATACATATATATATATATATATATAAGGGTGTGTGTGTGTGTTTCAGTAAATGATAGTATGGCAGTTCATTCTAGGAATGTGTACCTTATAATATTTTCTAAATCGTTAACGTAGTACACCAGCTTAGAGTTGAGACTATGAAACTTCGGATAAAACAAACGACATCGTCATCAAATAGAAATGCCTTTACTTGTAAAACTAAACGCCGTAGGAAAGAATCGGCATTTATAGGATTTGCACACGCATTCCAATGGGGATTATTACTTTTGACCTTGAAGGGCAACCAATTCCATCATCCCAGCCACCATTCCCGTGGGTGACTTATCCTTTCCCTCTCCTGCTCCCTTTCGTCTTTTATATTCCCACAAAATTTATCGGTAATTATTCTATTTTACTATTTCAATATTAGTCAAATCTGACATTGCTATAATTGTTGTTGAAATTGTTTTCTATCGAGAAATAAAAATCAGACATACTCATAATATTCTTACAAGGACAACCAGTAGGTTTTTACAGATAATACTAATTTTTGTGGAAATAGATTAATAGGCCTACGGTAGAGACCTACTTCTTGTTTGGCCAAATATCCAGTAGAGATTACTCTCTTCTCTCTCCCAGGAAATGAACAGCCTACGGCAGTAGACAACTAACTGCCTTATTTGTATTTTCATGCTTTTTATTTTGATGGTGATGAGAAAAAAAAAAGTTCATTACAAAGTACAGGATTTTATGTTTATCCCTTATTTGTTTCGTCAGTTGATGATATATATATATATATATATATACATATATATATATATATATATATATGTATATGTATATATATATATATATATATATATGTGTGTGTATATATATATACTATTATATATGTATATATATATATATATATATAGCATATAAAATATATATTAATAAACCAAATCTCTGACCTTGTTTATGCATTCATTCTCACTATATTCTTCAGAGTGATGTGAAAATTTTCATCAAGTTATTGTATATATTTTACTGTAATTTATATCAACCAACTCATTTAATGATGTTATTTAAGAAATGTACATGGATTTTGTGGAAAAAAAAGTCCAGTATAATATGAACATATAATTATTAATCAGTCCTGACAAGAACAAACTATTTAGAGTTTGATACAAAATAAAATATACATATGATTGAAAATAATCTTGATAAAATCATTTGAAACAATTTATCAAATAAGATATAGAAATGAATAGATTGATACTCTTATAAATATCAAATAATCATGGCATTATATATAATTATGATATTATTTTTTACAAGGAATCTATAATATTTTTGACATCATATTTTAGTTTTCTGTTTTAACATTAAATAAAAGTGTTCTGTATGAGAAATCGTTCCAATAAATTATACAAAAATGCAATTTAAATATAAGAATTACAAAAAAAAATCATGATAAATAAATTAACAATTTACAATACAAGATTTAGACAAAAAAAAAATCATCTTGTTAGAAAAGTGAAGAATTGAAACATATTTATTTGGAATGCTTTTTTTTTTCTGAAAAAAAATCTAATATTTAACTTTATAATCAACTTTTGTGTGATATAACATAAAACAATTTTTTGGATGCAACGCTGGGTTACCAGGACAAGTAAGACAGCAATACGCAGCTTTCTTACGACCACCGGGCCCGTAACGATCGCTGCAAACAGCACAATCTCTTAGAAGATTATCTGGCATACAGTTCATTATATGGCATTTATCATTCCTTAGTCTTTCAGGTACTTCATGTCTGTTGACAAGAGATCTTTTTTCCTCCCAATTTTACTCTGAAATCACCAACAAGTTGTTCACCATAGCTCTTTTCTATAATTACGATGGTTTAGTGTTTTCTCTTTTTGGGTGTCCATATGTATTTTGTACAGGAGGAAAACTGTTGACAATAGATATTTCAAAAACAAAAAAATATAGCTTTCTCCACCATTTTATGGACTTCTGTATAAAGGCATAAGAAGAACAGTAGGTGATCAGCCCTATCAATACCACCCATATTTGCAGTATATTCGCTGATTACTTTTGGGCTTTGTTATTTCTTCCAGCACATTTCTTTTTGCAAAACGACGGACAGTTTTAGTTGATGATGAATGGAACGTTGTAAGCATCGTCACATATCGTTTATCACGCCAACTAAGAACGTGATAGCGGTTACTCTTGCAAAATGACACGTGTTTACCAGGAGAGAGTTTTATCTTGCCTTTTTTTTATATTATTTGGAAGTCCTGCCGATTTGTTTGAATTGTCCCGGTCAGATGAATTTTTCGCAGCAATAGCTCTTTAGCTAACTGAAGATTGGTATATAGTCTATCAGTAAACACGTGGTATCCACTGGATTTCGTTGATTTTGTAACCATATCAACTAATTCCAGTATGATTCTAGTATTGAATTTATGGTTAGCATTGCCAAGAATGTCTGTCGTTGCTTTGCCATAATACGGTATTAGCGCTAAAACATATCCAGTCATTGAGCAGGCTATATCGTACACTTTTAGACCCCATTTTGTAGGTTTCATTGGATTATACATTTTGAATCCAATGCGACCTTTGAATGGGACAGTGGACTCATCGGCGGACAAATTAGCTCCTGGGTGATAATACTGAAGAAATCGAGGCATTACGTAATCTATCACTTGACGAACCTTTGCTCGCCGACCTTCAAAAATATCATTAGATTCACTCGGAGGAGACACATGTAGGGCCCAGAAAATTTGTAAGAATCGTTTTCTGCTAAACACAGATTTTGTGAATTCCCTGGAATCAACTTGTCTGGCACTAAAAATATCACTGATAGAGATCTTCCGAAGCAACCCAATTTGAATGAGCAATCCATGAAAGGCCATTACTTCTTTTGCTGTTACGTCCTTCCAGTCTTGCCAAACAGAATATTGCTGAAGAGGACGTTTTACGTTGATTTTTTGCCTTGCATAATTATTTGTTTCATCGGCAATCAATTGAAATAACTCCAAGGAAAAAAATAAATGGAAAAAATCTAGCTGGGTACGCATCCCAGCTCTAGGGGGAAAAAACTGCTGTTTCCCCGTATGAGAATATTCTTTTAGTTTATGCACGCCTTCATTATATTCTTCCCATTCATTTTCTTCATCGTCACTGTCACTACCTTCATCATCGTTCACTTCTAGCAATTCTCGTGGAGGGTCATAGAGCCTCTCGTCAAAGTCACTGCCAGCGTGCTCAGAATCGGAATCGGATGAAGCATTATTTTCCATGTCCATGTAAACCCCGTTATAACTAACATCATAATTTTCCTCATTGTCGTCGATGCCTACAAAATCATCTTCTGAAGAACACATATCAAGACATTCTAAAATTTCCGACGTAGTTCGCAAAAACTTTTTTGAGAAAGCCATTATATAGGATAAGTGTTTGAAAAGCGATGATCTCGGAAATTATCTGGTGAGACGGGAGTCGATCACAATCGGTAATTGCTGCTGAACGAGGCCAAACGCACTGAGAAATGGATATCGTGAGTGTCTGCCTTTATTTATTAATCTAACTCGTCTTTGGGGGAAAAGGGGGGAGAGGATTAATTAAGAAAACGAGGAATATTAATCTTTAAGAACTACAGAAAACGAAGAAACGGTTAAAACAGCGAATAACTTTAATTAATAGAAGCAGTTTATGAATAAATAAGATCTTTTCGGTGGGCTACCAGAGGTAGC
>NC_090738.1:68726458-68731458 GCF_036898095.1 Palaemon carinicauda
ATTAGAACATTCCTTGAAGTTCTTTTCTATATTAAAAGGTTGAGAATTGATTCGTGAATGAATTTTTATGAATTTTTTTTTGACACCCGGGTCGAGGTCGACCCAAGATACCAATTTAAGGTGGTCAAATTACGATACCTATCCAGGGAGGAATAATAATAGAGTTGTTTCTATATCCATGTAATTTTTTAACATTGATATCTTATTGTTCAGAATATATCAAGAATCATATATCACGTTTAAGGCAAGAATGAGTGAATTATTTGGATTAGAATGATAGTAAAAATTTATTTGTGGATTTTTGTCGTTTGAATACTGCTGGGATGGGGAAACATTTCTATATATCTCGTATTACTTTTCATACAGATATACTAGTTGTTAAGTATTATTTGAATTCCTCTTAATTACCAAACGCGTTCACTCATGAAAACATTGCATAAAACTATCCTCTGTTATTTTAATATTGTTCGATCTCAGTGCTGCTTTTGATACAGTTGTGCATGAACGGCTACTAAATGATCTCAATCCATCGGGTGTTGAAGATCAAGCCTTCGAATACCTAAAAGACTACTTAGTTTGTAGAAATTACTGTGTACAAATTGGAAACTCTTATTCATCATATGAACCCTTAAACAGAGGAGTACCCTAGGGGAGTGTACACTGGCCCAATCTTATTCTGCATCTATACTATTGGTCTATCGAAAATAATACAAAAGCATGGCGTTAAGTTCAAACTATTTGCGGATGACACACAATTTTACTTCTCCATAAATTATATAGATGACACTACTGAAACTCTAAACCGAATCCTTGATAGTGTTAGAGAATGGATGACATTTAAACACCTGTAATTAAATGAGAACAAAACTAAGTTCATGGTGGTGGGAAATAGAAACAGCGTGAGAAACTTGTATGATATTCAATGAACATAAATAATGACTCAGTGCCGATATCTAGTAAAGTTCGAGATCTAGGTGTATTTCTTGACTGTAACCTGTCTCTAAATACCCAGATAAATAATGTAATAAAAACTGTTGGATATCATCTAGGAAATATTGCGTTTATCAAAAAGTACATGGACGAAAATTCTGTAAATAAACTTGTGATAAACTTTGTTATTACCAGGATTGACTACTGCAACTCTATGAATTACAATTTACCAAAAGGGCAACTTAAGAAATTAAAAAACATAATAACAGAGGAGCAGGACTGATAAAAGGTGTCCCACATAGAGAAAGGATCACCCCCATACTAATGGATTTACACTGGCTGCCGATTAAAGCGATAATTGAATATAAAATATGTACAATAACCAATCAAGTTATCAGAACCGGTCGTCCAAAATACTTGAGAGAATTACTACATATTGCGCAACCAACAAATAGTGTCGACACGAGAATAGTTACAGATGGCTTTCAAACTGATGGAACCTAGATATATGTCTACTTTAGGCTCCAGAACCTTTAAATATGTGGCCCCGTGACTATATAATAAGCTCCCATGAAACATCCGAATGATTGAAGACATTAAGGCTTTCAAAAAGAAACTGAAGGCTTTCTTATTTCAACAGTCATACAACAGTGACGATTTAACAGTAAATGAACAATATGCGATATGAAACGTTAAATACTCTGAACGGACAAGGTAAAACGACAGTGGAGGTCCTGTATAGATTGGGGTTCCCTGCTGTATGGGACCGGAATTGCAGCCATCAAAGTAAGTAGAGTAAGTAAAGTTATCCACAGTGTTCCGTAGATAAGCAATATTTTGGAATGTCTTGTGAATTAGATATCATGATATTAATGATTTTTTTTACAGATCTCGAATTATTCGTGTATAAACAGCCAATAAATGATTCACCTTTCACAATTTTTTCTTTCTAATAATTTTCAAGGTTAGACAAATTTTGCTGAAATTTTATATTTTTTCCATACCTAGATACTCTGTTCTGTGGTTCATATACTGACATCAATGGAATCATGGCTTGTTTTATAAATCTTATAAAAAGGATACGAATCTACTATTACTATTACTACTACTATTACAAAATATACTACTACTACTACTACTACTACTACTACTACTACTACTACTACGACTACGACTACTACTACTAATACTACTACGACTACTACTACTACTACTACTACTACTACTACTACTACCACAACATCAAGTACTAATACTGCAATGAAAACAACAACAATAATAAAGACGATAACAACAACTACTACTAATGACGATAACAAATAGAAAATATCCTTATTACTAAAAATTTATTCCCTCAACGTGAAAATTGTCGATAATAAGGGAAGAGTTGAGACGGAAAGTCCAACAATTAGGACATTAATTACTATGTCGAAACTAAGGCAAAAGATGAATTAATTCTACGTACTTATATAAGAGCAACTGAGAATCGAGTCTGGTCGCGGGGTAGAAAATAGCAAGTCTAATAGCAATGACTACAATTGGAGGTCTAGATTGGTGATGAATATTTTCCTTTAGAAATGGAAGAAATATACAAGTATTGACTGGATCTACATTTTGTGGGGTAACCGACATCAAACCAGTGAAAAAGGGGACCTTTTCTCTCTACGCTCCTCCCAGCCTGAGGAGGGACTCAACTGAGGTCGGCTGGTACTGCTAGGGTGCCACAGCCCACCCTCCCCCGTTATCCACCATAGATGAGGCTTCATAGTGCTAAATCCCCTACTGCTGCTACCTCCGCGGTCATCCAAGGCAACGAGACGATCTAAAAGGTATGAATCGGTAGTTAATAAGTATCATTTTAACCCAGAAACCTTAATTGAAAACTTCCTAGGATATCGTTTTATTGATTATTTAAAAGCTCCCCTATTTTCTATTTGGGTTTATAGACCTAAATATCATATCCACAAGGACAAATGAGTCTCATAACAACAGCCAGATGGCCGAGAGACATCAGCCTTGAAGATGCATGACCTTCTTCGTTCCGGAAACAGCAGGAAAAAAGTTTAAGTGTTTTCGTGTGTTTTCAAAATCCCATAGATTTTTTGGTCGTTGCTTAAGATTTACATTTTACACGTCAGATCTCGGAGTGAATTCTAAGTCTTAAAATTACAAGGGTTATGTAGTTTTTTTCATTTGAAAGGTTTATTTCTTCAGTATGAATCTCCTCAAAGTTATTGAATATGTTTTTGTTGAGTGTAACACCCAAAATTTTCTCCAGGGTGTGCAGTATTCTAAATATCTTTTTAATTGTAGGAAAACAATACATATTCTGAAAGTTTGGTAAGATAAAATCTTACCTTGATATTATTCCTCATTGAGGGTTTGTTTCTAAAGCTATATTATCAGTTTGGAAACAAAATCAACCAGCAAATGCATCCAAACGGCAGAGAGAGAGAGAGAGAGAGAGAGAGAGAGAGAGAGAGAGAGAGACCTCACCAAGCATATCAGTCATCGGATGCATTATTATTCAGACATTTTGTTGGTGGAAAGCAATGAGAAATGATAGACCCGATATACATAATAAAAAAAATCAACTTCGGGCCGATGTTATGCCATCAAAAACAAAAAGAAAAAAAAGAAAAGCGTGCTGAATTAAATTAATCTATATTCACTGAGTATTCTAAGAGTAAACTACAATCTAGAAGCAAATGTATTCTTTTTACTATTCAAAATCTTACCTTATGTAGATTTCTTAAACAAGAATCAAAGTTTGTCATCCATTCTTTCATTTTTTCTCTTTTTAACATTCTATGAAAAGTTCTTTTTTTCTTAAACTATTTTTCATTTTTTATTTTTTCCTGTTCTGTATCTTTGTTTGTGTAGATATGTTTTTCTTGATATTTTTCTTGTTTCTTCTTTGTACAAAAAAAAGGACAAAAAAAAACTGCATCCACTGTATTCTCTTATTCATAAAAAGTACCAACTATTTTAATCAAAATTTCAGAGAGCACAAAATCCAGACATTTTCTCCTATCCCTAGACCTTCAATTCAACTGAGACAGATAAGGGAACTTTCAAAGCTTCCTAAGTGACGAATATTCCACCTGACGGAAATTCCAAGTAACAGGAATTCCGGGTGGTGGGAGCTCCAGGTGATACGCAGAGGAGAGAAATTAAAAAGATTTTTCACGAGTCGAATTGTAACGCTGAATTAAATATCGCGTTTCAGAGCGGTAGTTAAATGCCACCGAGTCAGGACTGAATAATATATGCTTAGGTCGTGGGTCTGTCCTGGCGACTGATAACGTGAGTCATTACAGAAAATAGAGAGACTAAACTGACTTAAGGAATAAACAATATTGATTGCCTTTATCCTATATTATAACTTTATTCGATGTCATTGAGTGATAAGGCCTTCAATACCTAAGCAATTCACGATCTCAGTTATTTGTTTTACCTTGAGTAAAAAAAAAAAGTTTTTTCTCATAATTTTTTTTCCAGTGTATATATGAAAAATGTTAGATGCGCGATGTCAACTTAGAAAAGCAATATTATATAAAAAAGTTTTTACTAATACGAGATTATTAAATGACGTATACTGTTATAAATGACAAACTGGCATCATACAGATGTCTACATCATTTTGAGAAAGAGCAATTGAGGAAATAAGAAGTTTTCCTTGGAAGATAAAAGTAAAAGTAGTATAAGAAAGTGGACAACTGAAAAAAAATTAATGATGATGAAATTATTCCCCCCCCCTCAAAAAAAAGGTCGTCAGCCATATTCAAAATTACGCATGTTCCAAATGTATATTCTCTTAATATGTTTTAGATAGACTTTAACTGATCACGCGCCCATAAAATATTTCTCGTCATTTTCATATCTGACGGGCAATAAATACATGAATATCAATTCTATCATTAAATATCATTAATATGAATAGAAATTTAGAACTTCAAGCATTTTCGATTCTTCCTTTCTCTCTTTCTTCGTTGAAATTGAGTGAGTGACTTCTTAAGATATTGAAATCTGATATCGAGCAATGAAAACGTAAATCTCCACGGAGAGAG
>NC_090738.1:68736458-68738958 GCF_036898095.1 Palaemon carinicauda
TCTAAACTTTTAATTTTTTTTGTTAAATCTATGTGTACTTCGGTTTGGCTGTTATTTTTACTTTCTTTACTTTATTATTATTATTATTATTATTATTATTATTATTATTATTATTATTATTATCATTATTATTATTATTATTATTATTATTATTATTATTATTATTATTATTATTATTATTATTATTATTATTATTATTATTATTATTATTATATCACGGTAGAGCTCTAACTAGATAACTAGCTATTGTACGTATTGTTTACAAAACAAAATAGAAAATTTAAAAAATCCTTTTGCATAGAATGAATGAAAGAAGTGAAAATAATTACTTTATGATTATAGAAAACATTCCTAATTTAATAAGAAAAAGTTTATTTAATACAAATAAAAATCAAAGGAGATGAAGACAAGAGCAGAACTTTACGAATAGCAGAGGTACATATGAACTGAATATGTTTGTTTAGTAAGAATTTTAATGTATTTTTTTTATTATTTCCAGTAAATTAATGACATGAGATAAATCGGTAATGAATACAGTTATTCTGTTTGCATGAAATAGAATAAAAGATGATATTGTGACCATTTCAAATTTCCTTAAGATTAAAAAGTGGAAAAAGCTTCTCATGAACCTTTCATTTGAAAACATAAAATTCCCATGTCACACTCGATGAGCATCTTATCTCTGCATTGCAACTTTTACCAATATGTTATATTTATTCAGTTTCTTCCTGCGAAATGATCATCTCTATCAAGAAATAATTCTTCATATAACTTGTATGAGAGTACAGTGAGACGGAAGAACTTGAGAGTAGGATATTGCTTCCTCAAAAGATGGTGTGATTATCATTGAAAGAAGTTGGAGAGATTGCTTCGGTTTTCTTGTGTCGTGTATATTTTTGTGTCCATTTTTCGTTATGGCAGAGAGCTTATTGTACTTTACTTACTTTACTTTGACGGCTTCTTTTCTGGTCCCATACAGCAGGGGAGCCCCACTCTCTACAGGACCTCCGCTGTCGTTTTACCTTGTTCGTTCAGAGTATTTAACGTTTCATATCGCGTTTTGTTCATTTACTGTTAAATCGTCACTGTTGTGTGACTGTTGAAATAAGAAAGTCTTCAGTTTCCTCCTGAAAGCCTAAATGTCTTCAATCATTTGAATGATTCGTGGGAGCTTATTATATAGTCTTGGGGCCGCATATTTAAAAGTTCTGGAGCCTATAGTAGACATAAATCTAGGTTCCAACAGTTTGACGCCATCTGTAACTATTCTCGTGTGTACACGATTTGTTGGCAGCACAATATGAAAGTATAATAATGGAAGTAGTTTTCTTCGACGAAAGATTTTCATAAATGTAGCTTATGGAGTTTCAATTCTAATCTTTTTGAGATTCTATGTTATAATGACGATTTCTTATTTTAGTTGATAATATTTTATTTGAAATTTGCATAGGTAGGGAAATCCTTCTTGAAAATCATTTACTAAACTACTTTTTAATAAAACTCCTTCCTTAATAAATTGGAATCATTTATTCAGAATACCTTTTACTTATTCAATCTCATTTTTAGTAAACTTTCTTACAAATTTAGTTTGTACATCTAAATAGAAAACTTTTTGCTTCTGAAACTGCGTTCATCAGTCAATTATTTTTGGTCAAATAAATTTAAACATATTTCCATCATTTGAAAAATTATTTGGAAAACTCCATTCTCTTGAATATATCCATATATATTCATTAGCGACGGATATTGTCTAACAAAATACTCCACGAACGTTATTAATTTCTAGAAAGGTTCAGAATAGTTACAACAACGAATTAAAATGAAACGAAAATGATTCTACAATAGACCTTTTCTTGGAAATAATAGACTGAAGATTGAATAACCTTCGAACATCGATTACCTGTTAAAACCTTAGAGAAAATACCTACGGTTGATTTTCCATCAATAATTGCAAACGCTACACAAACTACTTTATATTTCAGGTAATGTATAATCTTAAATTTTTAGCCCAGTATTTCCATTTTTATTTTCAATTTTCTCTCTTTTATTTCAAGCCTATAATGTGTCATCATAAGTTTCAAATGAAAGAGAGAAAATTGAAAATAAAAATGAAAATATTGAGCTAAAATTTTAAGATTAAACATTACATTTTTCTGATTGGGGGACTATTCAAAAATATTAACAAGTTCATCGGTATTTGAAAAAGAATAAAAAAAAAAGAAAAAAAATATCGTGTTATATAGGATATCACGTGACATTAGTCATTTGATTTTCTTACCTCATTCACTTACACCTTTCCATTTAACGAGGAAAATTCTCAGGATTCCGGTAGAATAAAATCGTCTATTCCCAAACAATGTTCAAGGGTGATTTCAAATATTACGCCAAGTCAATGAGAACTGTGTCCACCAATGTATTATGGCCTTTGTTTGTTCATGAATGTCTGTGTACTATAATCTTTTAAATTCTTCTATCTTTTCTCTTTTTTTTTAAATTAAAA
>NC_090738.1:68743958-68748958 GCF_036898095.1 Palaemon carinicauda
ACTGCCGGCCGTCAGTCATGATGGCTGCTGGCAGGCAGCCAGGGCAGCTGGTAGCCACGTTGGCTGTGAGTGGGAAGTCCCTTCTGTTACCAAAGGTTCTTCAGTTCTCCCTTGGACTGCTGGAAACAGTGGCTGTTGCTGGGTTGCTGCCTACCAGGCTAGCACAGATTAGTGCTGAATCATCCGGCAGCACGCCGACTGTACTGATACTGCCGGCCGGCCGGGTATAGACAGGATCTGGCTGGCGACAGTACTGTAGCTGGATGGAAGCTTGAATGTTACATTCTCCCCTTCCATTTGAACCTTCTTTCCGGAGAAAGGTAGTAAAATTAGACTTTTACATCCATATTTACTGTATATATACACAGTATTAGGTAACCTTTTCTTCATGCTATCTCTTTCTCTTTCAGCTAGCATGCTGGATGTGCCGGCAAAAGCTAGCTATGCCGACGACATGCCGGCTGAACTACAGTATATGTTTATACAGGTAGTTAGTATATTTGCAGTATAGGATATACTGCAAATAGAAAGCTACTGTATATATTATACTAGTAGTATTTTCCAATATCTTTTGAGTATCCTACCCAAATATTTGTGGAACTCATCTCATATTGAAAGAATTTAATTTGTTTAATATTCTGATTAGAAATCAGTCTTCAGATTACCCTGCAATATTAAAATGTTTAAGGACTGGAGGTTACACCCCTAACCCTTAAAGGGCAGAGGCCTTGTCTTTGAGTCTCCATGAACAGGAAACTCTATGATTTAATATTGCAAGGAAGGTCACAGAAAATAGGTTGGGTGGGATACACAAATATATGTCTTTATTTTTCCCCAGTCCAGTTGGCATCATGCCAGCAGGACCGTGCAGTCAGATGCTTGCCATAAAGGCAGCATATTGGCTGGATCACACTATATATAATTATACAGTAGCCAGTAATTTGCAATATAGTGCATACTGCGAATAGAAAAATACAATACAATTATACAGTACTTCCTTCTAACATATCTTGGGTACCCTTGTGCGAGCTTATGCTGGTGCTACTCTTATATTGAAGAAATAGCGTTTCTTCATTAAGCTGATTGAGAAATCAGTCATCATTACCCAACAGTGTTTAGAATAAAAGTGATAGTGAATTATACACTTCTCTACCCCTAGGGGTGAGAACCTCCTTTTTAGTTGGAGTTGCTTTGATAAGGGAATCTTCTCACATTTAATACTGAGGGGAGGCAACAGCATTTATTTGCAGAGGATACACAGGTATGTGTCTCCTACTATCCCATTATAGCTTGCTATCCTAAGCTATTCTGGTAAGATACAACTTTTGATATATTGGTTATCAGTGATATAATTAATCGTATACTCATTCTGTTTTCCTTTCTTTACAGGAGGAACACCAGATGTCATCCGTTGCAGTCTTTTGCAAAACTAAGAGTAAGTGTTTTTACGGACATAATCCATGCAGGTTTCATGCCCCCTGCAATATTATTTCCGAACCCCTACATTATTGGAACCCACAGGCTTGCAAAGTATGTCAGACCTTATTGGCTGAGGGTATCAAGAATCCCAGGTCGGTAGAGACTAGAGATGCAGCTCGTTTCAAGCTACGCAACTGGGTGAGAGGCTTTCAGAAAATCTGGAGGAGTTTACCTGAGAGCTCTAGAGCATACTGGTGAGGAAGATTGCTTCATCCCAGAACTTCTTTCAGTATATAGACTTTGAGCGTCTTCGTTCATACACCGGATGGAAATCATCCAAAGTGTTTTACAAATACCATGCGAAACAGGCCTATGAACTGAAGCGCTATATAGTGGCGGCAGGTAGTGTATTAAAACCTGCCCCCTAATTATATTCATAAACAGTTAATTGCTTGGGACTTCGAATGTCCTCGCTCATATAATGGACTAGAATCATCCAAAGTGTTCTACAAACACTATGCTAAGCAGGTCCCTGAACTGAAGTAGTATGTGGTGACGTCGGGTAGAGTATTTAACCTGCCGTCTAATTCTACAATGAACAGCTGATTTACTGGGACTGTCAATTAAAGGGAGAAGGGGTCATCTCTCTTAGTGTGACCTCCTTTTAATAAGTGTTACCATGGTGATACTAACTCTGTTCAAAAATCCCAGGTGTGTAATTATACAGATAGCACTAGTGCCATGTGTACGTAGTACACAGTGTCGATAGAAGTAACCGGTACAGGAATTATGAAGAGAAATTTCATTATGAATTTTCTTCAATCTGAGAGTGGCACTTATCATTCCTTTCTTCCCAGGAAAGAAAGATAATCTCTGTATATGTTACATGTATAATTCCGTTATCATGCTACATTCGTTTTAATTGCTAATTCACTTTGTCATTTATTGAAAATAAGTGTCTATTTGAATGTAATTGTGTCCTAATTTGCCCGACAATTGCATGATTAAAAGTCCAGAGTATGTACTCTTCATATATTTTTATGCTCACAAACAATGGATATAAGAAACACTGATAAGTATTTGGTAATATTCACAAAGTACGAGACGGTTTGTACTTCCAGTGTATGCTTATGTTTGTTCATACAATATATGCTAACCTTGAGACCCCTTTTCAAGTGTCTAAAATGACTCTTCCCTTTAGGGGGCAGGAAGCACTAACATCGTGTATGATCAGTGATAATGACGGATAACGGTAATGTCATTTGTCTCGATTGGTCCAAATGATCATAGAAATGCTGTCCCAAGATTAAGGCACTGATGAAAATCCACAGATACACTGATGCTCCGGTATGCTTCCATCAGAAGGACATGGCTTGAGCCCAAAAAACGGATTTTGAGCGAAGCGAAAAATCTATTTTTGGGTGGACACACCCTTCTTTTCTCAAAAGAAAAGACCTTCACAGCTTCCCTCCCTGAGGCATTGTATCTGTAGCACCACGCTCAATGCTATAAGGAATGTCCGCCATCTTAGGAATCGTCTCTGTGGTGGTGGTCAATTGTAGTACAAGAACGAGGGTAACCTTGATACGTCCCCCCTTCTATTTTGCCACGTGCCCCTCGAAGCATAAACGCTATTAGGGGTGCAGATTGCTATGTGGGGTTTCAAGAATACGTCCTCTGATATTATGTAATATCCTTGAGAGAAAAATTAATGATATTCGCTCCAGGAGTTAGAATTCTCGGACCTGAAGGTTTAATTATCTGGGAATATCACTGTAGTAACATATATATATCCCTTAGGAAGCTACTTTCTGAACTTCCATCAAGATGACATGGCAATCTCACCCAAAAATAAATTTCTCGCTTCGCTCAAAATCTGTATATATATATATATATATATATATATATATATATATATATATATATATATATATATATATATATATATATATATATATATATATATATATATATATATATATATATATATTATATATATATATTCCCTGTAAGTCCAATTCTACTGCACTTTGTTTTCCTGTGTGTTTGCCCTAGATACTAATTCATGTATTTATATTATAAAGATAAATTTCTTCCATTAAAGCCGACTAACTCTCAAATATTTCATAGGGATTTCAGGATTTATTACACCAATCCAGATATTGTAGTGACCTGTAACAATTTATTTGTAAAAAAAGCAAAAATGAGGCGAGTTGATGTAGTTATGAACGATGATTTGTGGAGGTGAGATTTTGGGAATCGACATTTATATGAATATATATGTATCTATTAGAGTAATTTGACACTATATGCGTTTCATTGATTAGGGAAAGTTAAGAAAAGATATTTGATGATAAATTTGCTCCAGATTATTAATATTTCTTTATTATATCTAAATAGAAAAAAAATATATGAAGCTTAAACCTCTTTCAAATATTTTAGTTTTATTCAAGAAAATTATGCCCATTCATACCTATAAACGCACATGCTGAATGCAAGTCTATATTCGATCTTTGCCAATAGCAATCTTTCCTTATCATATCGTTTCCTTATTTTTAGACTATTTTCCAAAAGAAACGTGCTAGAGGGACATGTATCTTGAATATTCTTTTATGAAAAGAGGTGCCTATACGTAATAAATTCTCAACTGACATCTAGTGCTGATAGAAAACGTCCAATTATGAATTATTTGTTTACTTGTATGAGAAATGGTACAAAAGATTTTTTTTTCCGGGATTGGTTTCTACCACATGGGTTTGAGGGTGAAAACTGGAAAGCAAATATATGAAGTATCTTTTGGAATTGCTTTCTACTTACCTATATTAGATTTTTTTTT
Source organism: Palaemon carinicauda (assembly GCF_036898095.1). Classification (NCBI taxonomy): domain Eukaryota; kingdom Metazoa; phylum Arthropoda; class Malacostraca; order Decapoda; family Palaemonidae; genus Palaemon; species Palaemon carinicauda. Next base: position 68,748,214 of record NC_090738.1, read on the forward strand.
TACTACTTTCCCCGCCTATGCAAAAAAGAAAAAAAAATCAGGACTCTAAACATATTGATACCATTTTCATATAATAGTTTATATTTTTTACAATTTATATCTAAGAAAGTTCATATCACATATTTTCATTCAAATTATATGAAATGTTTTTTTTTATTTATTTTTTTAAATTTTCAATTGACATCTTCCTTATCACATTAAATGAATTATGAAATTTACTTGGATATTTATGTAGATCTTTTAATATTTCTTCTATTTACAAGATTTGTATATATGAAGAAGAGAAATCCAATTAAATGAAGTTCTTTGAGTCTGGTTAACTAAAAACAGAAATTATGCTTTTCCTTAAGTGTATTCTTTATATTGATTGTCTCTATATAACAGTAGAAATAAAAGGTCTTTTTTACTTTGGTAATTTATTTGAAATAGTTATGAAATTTTAGTAAATATCTATGAAACTTAAAAAAATTATCGATAGAATATCAATACTTCTTGATGAAATATAAAAAAGAGCACCAAAAAAAGCAAACGATTCTCATCAATGATGAAAAAAAGTTCAGAAAAAGACCTATATATATATATATATATATATATATATATATATATATATATATATATATATGTATATATATATATATATATATATATATATATATATATATATATATATGTATATATATATACATATATATATATATATATATATATATATATATATGTATATATATATATATATACATATATA
>NC_090738.1:68768958-68771458 GCF_036898095.1 Palaemon carinicauda
TTGCCAAAAACAGCAACAGTGTATGGAGGCAAATTCTACCATGTTCATAAAAATAGTTTTTATGTTATTGTTGTATTATTGCATAGTTGACTATTTTTCGAAATATTTTTCATTCAATGCAATAAGTAAAACCTTTCTAGTGTAGGAATTCCAAAATTACCCCCCAAAAAACATTTTATCTTCTTTAAAGGACTTGGTTTCTCTTACAGAAATCCTTATCTATAACCATTGGCTTTGTGGCCTTAGTCTCAGAGATAGAAATAGATGGCGGACTCTTTTTTCCTCCTCTCTGAGACATAACCTAGTGTGATATATAGCTCCTCCTTCTGCACCAAGCAAGATTTCTCCGAGAGATTTATAACACACTGAAGTTTGGAAACTCCAAATAATATTGCCAGGAAAGAAATCGGCAGCGAAGTGTGAATTTTTTTTCTTTTTATGAGAATGAATAAAAACGAATATGTTTATATCCATATTCTACTCAGGTGATAAAGTAGCTTCGATGTATTTAATATCATAATATCTTTATCGACAATGGTGAAAGGATAGTAGATGTAACATTCAAGTGATTATTTCTTGTTAGATGCATGCTTATTGTATCAACGAAGTTATACTTAATAGATTTCAAATAGGATAACTCGACTACAAGCAGATAAATCCTCATTTCGTTCCCTTTGGCATCTTTATGTACTAAATCCATAATGAATTTGTCTCGAAATTTACCATTAGTGAATAAATAAAAAATAAATAAAAAATAAAATATTACGAAAATTATCCTTAAAGTTACTAGAGATCATTCATCGAAAAATCGCGTAAATAATCTTCAATAAACCCCAAGAAGATTTCTTTTGTATTCCATAAGCTACATTCTACTGTATTCCAAAATGGTATTAAAAAATACTTGATTGATCCTATGTCGATTCTTGATACTTCTCCTCTGTAGATCGTCGTTCAAAAGTACATTAAGTCGCCTCAGTTCTGCTTTTCTACAAATAGATTGTAACTGGTCTTTATAATATCAGGAATGGTGTAATAAATCCTGAAATCCCTATGAAATATTTGAATGTTGGTCGGTTTTTGGTGAAGCCATTTATCTTTATGATACGATACACGAATTAGTATTTAGGGGAGGGACACACCTAGACAAATAAAGGAGAGTAGAATTTGACTTACAGGGAATTTATATATATATATATATATATATATATATATATATATATATATATATATATATATATATATATATATATATATATATATATATATATATATATATTTATATGCTAATATATATATATATATATATATATATATATATATATATATACATATATGCTAATATATATATATATATATATATATATATATATATATATATATATATATATATATATACACATAAAACATTCACAGACAAACAGAAAGTAACATGGACATTCAGGCAGACAAGCAGGATATTAGACAATCATATACAGCTGTGTATATATATATATATATATATATATATATATATATATATATATATATATATATATATATATAATATATATATATATACTATATTATATATGTAGTATATATATATATATATATATATATATATATATATTTATATGTATGTATATGTGTCTGTGGATATCAATAGGTTGGCCAGGGCACTAGCCACCCGTTGAGATCCTACCGCGAGAAATTTATGTGTGACCTTTGACTGGTCAGACAGTGCTACAGTGGATCCTTCTTACTGGTTACGGCTTATTTTTCCTTTTGCAAACACATGCACTGAATAGTCTGGCCTATTCTTTACAATTTCTCCTCTGCCCTCATACACCTGACAACACCGAGGGTACCAGACAATTCCTCTTCTCCCAAGAGGTTAACTACTGCACTGTAATCGTTCAGTGGCTACTTTCCTCTTGGTAAGGGTAGAAGAGACTCTCTAGCTATTGTAAGCAGCTCTTCTAGGAGATAGATACTCCAAAACCAAATCATTGTTCTTTAATCTTGGGTAGTGCCATAGCCTCTGTACCATGATATTCAGAATTCCATAAATCATTTCAACATTAATAAAAATAGGCAGAATAAATAAAATATCAGGTTGAAACATAAATCAATAAAGCTTGAATTCACCCTGTTACAATAAAGAGAATAGATTCTAAACTCTTCAGACCGCACCCAACTGACACTTGCAATTAGCAGTAGAAAAGGAGTAGGATGAATCATTTCATGATTTCTAAGCATCCTTATGATGACGAGCGAGTCGTCACACCTGTGAAAGGGTATTTTCATTCCACTTGAAAAATTTTGATGGGTTTCGAAGAAGACATCTCTCCATTTTATGTTCTTACTCTGAGATGTCCCTCATCAATATTGAAAGCTCTTCCCGACGCCTATTGAACATCCTAAGCAAATATTTGGTAAATATGATAGGAATCCGACAGGAAGGTTCTCTCTCTCTCTCTCTCTCTCTCTCCTCTCTCTCTCTCTCCTCTCTCTCTCTCTC
>NC_090738.1:68786458-68796458 GCF_036898095.1 Palaemon carinicauda
ATTAATCCTTTCCGACACTTTGAAAACTAACGTATTATCTGTCACACAAGCTATTTATACAGTACGCTCACATCAAGAATATAATATTGAAGTCTGTAATCATTTAAATAACACTTTAGTAATTCACAAAAATCAACATGTCTTGGATGTAGAAGTTTATAAACATCGTATTCTTACCGTTGCTGAAATCAATCACTCTCAATCAGATGCGGATGAATCCCTTTTGCAATCTATTAAAAATAAAATCAATAAAGACATTCAAGACGAAGAAATTCAGCAGAAAATTTTTGGACTTTTAACTAAATATCATGATGTTTTTTCCACTACGGATAGATCCTTAGGAAAAACAGATGTGATCGAGCATCAAATAAGGTTAAAGGACAAGCAGAAAATTATCTATGTACCCTCGTACAGACTCCCTATGAAATTCTAGAATGAAATAAATGATGAATTAGGTAAAATGCTAGAAGAAGGAGTCATTAGAAAATCAAACAGCCCTTATAATTTTCCTTTAATAGCTGTACCATGATAAGGTGTCGGCTATCCGTAATTTTCCCATACCTACTAATGTCAAGGGAATACAGCAATTTCTGGGTTGTAGTGGATATTACAGGCGTTTTATACGCAACTATTCAATAATAGCCGCTCCTTTAACTGATCTTACAAAGAAGGGCGTAGATTTCATATGGTCTGAGCATCATCAACAGGCGTTTAATACCTTGAAAGATGAACTGTGTAGTTCTCCTATCTTAAAATTTTCTGACTTCGGTAATGAATTCTTCATTGCAACAGACGCCTCAGACTTATGAGTAGGAGGGGTATTGCTTCAGCAATATGATAAACAATTTTTCCCGATAGCTTTTTATTCTCGAAAATTGAGAACTTCCGAAAGTAAGTATGCAGTAATAGACAAGGAAGGGCTAGCTATTGTTAATTCACTAGTGCATTTCAAGTTCATAATTTACGGTTATCCCGTTAAGGTTCTTACTGACCATAAACCACTAACCGAGTTCTTTAAAGGCGTCAACCACAGCCCTTACCTTACCTTATTGCCTTATTTTTTGTTTGGGTTCCCCCAGGTCCCTCAGTGTGAGGCACCTCGTATATCCACCAGAGAGTTGCTAATACATCTTCTGGTGTATTTTGCATCTTCCAGTCTTGGATGGTCTGGGATGCATCTTAGGTATTTATCGAGCTGATTTTTAAACGCATCTACGCTCACTCCTGATATGTTTCTTAGATGAGCTGGCAGCACATTAAATAGTCGCTGCATTATCGATGCTGGTGCGTAGTGGATTAATGTCCTGTGCGCCTTTCTCAGTTTACCTGGAATGCTTTTTGGCACTATTAATCTACCTCTGCTTGCTCTTTCTGATACTTTAAGCTCCATGATGTTTTCAGCAATTCCTTCTATTTGCTTCCATGCTTGTATTATCATGTAGCGTTCTCTTCTCCTTTCTAGACTGTATAGTTTAAAAAATTGCAGTCTTTCCCAGTAATCAAGGTCCTTAACTTCTTCTATTCTAGCAGTATAGGACCTTTGTACACTCTCTATTTGCGCAATATCCTTTTGGTAGTGTGGGTACCATATCACATTGCAGTACTCGAGTGTACTACGCACATAAGTTTTGTAAAGCATAATCATGTGTTCAGCTTTTCTTGTTTTAAAGTGTCTGAATAACATTCCCATTTTTGCTTTACATTTAGCCAACAGTGTTGCTATTTGGTCGTTGCATAACATATTCCTATTTAAAATTACACCAAGGTCTTTAATTGCTTCCTTGTTTGTGATTGTCTCATTATTAGGTCCCTTGTATGCATACACCATTCCTTCTCTGTTTCCATAATTTATTGATTCGAATTTATCGGAGTTAAATACCATCCTATTTATCTCCGCCCATTCATATATTTTGTTTAGATCTCTTTGTAGTGAGTTCCTATCTTCATCACAAGTAATTTCTCTACTTATTCTTGTGTCATCGGCGAAACTTCTCACTACGGAGTTTTCAACATCACAGTCTATGTCTGAGATCATAATAACAAATAGCAGTGCAGCTAATACCGTACCTTGGGGCACACCAGATATTACCTGGGCTTCATCTGATTTCTCGTCATTTGCAACCACTATCTGTTTTCTGTTTTGCAGAAATTCTTTTACCCATTTTCCTATCTTTCCCACAATATTATGCTTTCTCATTTTTTTCTCCAATATGTTATGGTCTACCTTGTCAAAGGCTTTTGCAAAATCTAGATATATCACATCTGTGTCTTTTTCATTTATCATATTATTGTATATGTTTTCGTAGTGAGCTATCAGTTGGGTCTGTGTACTTTTTCCAGGTACGAAACCGTGTTGACCCATATTAAACAAATTATTTTTGACCAAATGGTTCATTATTTTCTTTTTTATTACCCTCTCATACACTTTCATAATATGTGATGTTAGACTAACAGGTCTATAATTGCTTGCCTCTAGTCTTGATCCACTTTTGAAGATAGGAATTATATAAGCTAATTTATGTTTAACATATATCTCGCTCATATCTATACTCTGTCTTAGCAGTATTGCAAGTGGCTTCGCGATAGTGTTTGCAGTTTTTTTTAACAAAATCGCTGGAACTCCATCTGGTCCGGCTGCCGATCCATTTTTAATTTCGTTTAAAGCCGTAACAATATCTGCTTCATTAATATCTATATCCGTTAGATATTCAACATTTTCTTCTCTCATTTCTGTTTCATTTTTCTCATTCGCAATTCTTGGCGTGAACTCACTCTTATATTTTTCTGCTAATATGTTGCATATTTCCTTTTTTTCATTCGTTAGCCGTCCTTCAATTCTTAGAGGGCCTATTTCTATTCTCCTTTTATTCATCTTTTTTGCATAGGAGTAAAGTACTTTGGGGTTTCTTTTTATATTTTGAAGTGTCCTTTCTTCTAAGTCCCTTTTTTCATTTTCTTTCGACTGTATAATCTTTTGTTCCGCATTTTCTATCTTACATTTTATTTCCCTCATTTTCCACACATTTTTTTCTTTTGCAAGATTTTTCTTCCACTTTTTAATTTTCTGAAATAAGATCCTTCTGTCTCTTGGTATGTACGTCTTTTGTTTATTGTTTTTTTTCGGTACATATTTTTCAACAATTTTCTCCAGTATTTTGTACAGTATATCCGTATTTACCCGTATATTATCACTTATAAATACATTTTTCCATTCTTTATTCAGTTCTTCATTTATTTCTGACCATTTTATATTCTTACTGTAAAAGTTATATTTTCCATATCCTTCCCAAAGTTTTGTGCTTTTATTAATTCTGTGATCACTTGCTTTGGAATGAACTATCAATTCTATGACATTGTGGTCTGAAATTCCCGTGTTATACACTATTATTTCTTTAACATAATTCACCTCATTCACAAATACTATATCTAGGACATTTTCCTTTCTTGTTGGAATGTGGTTTATTTGTTGCATATTATGTTCTAATAGCATATCTTGAAGCTTTTCAAATTGCCTCTTATCTTCTGCGCTACTATTACTATCTTTTTATATGTATACATACAACCACTTTCTTCTATCCGTTCTTTCCAATCCACGAAAGGAAAGTTAAAATCTCCAGATAGGAGTATATTCCAGTCTTTATGGTTTCTACATATATCATCTATTTTTTCTATTATTATGTCAAACTCCTTAGTGTTTGGGGGTCTGTAAACTACAATATTCATTAGTTTTTCAAATTCAAATTCTACCGCAATCAATTCACATTCTGTGTTGCTGTATTTTTCACATACTTTTCCTTGATTTATGTCTCTTCCATATATTGCGGTTCCCCCTTGATTCCTATTTTTTCTGTCTGATCTATAAGTTTGGAAACCCTTTATCTGGTCATCACTGCCAGTCTCTTGGGAATACCATGTTTCACTTATATTTAATATATCTATTTTTTCAATTTGGGTTAGTTCTTCTAAGAACTCTATTTTCCTTTTAGAGTTACTCGTGACTAAACCCTGTGCATTCATTACTATTATGGTTTGTGTTTCATCCCCATTATTTAATATTGGTAATAATATGGATTCTCCCATGCTTCCTTCCTGTTCTGATATGATGTTCTTTTCTTCATTTCCCGGAATTCTGCCATTAAAAAATCCAACTTTTCTATTATATTTGCTCTTTCGCCTTCATATTTATTTGTGTGTGTATACCTGCAACTGTCCCCATATCTGCACCAACCCCGGGCATTATAGATGCATTCTTTGTAGTTGGGCTCTAAATGTGCAGGTTTGGGTTGAAAGGCCTCATATCTTGGGGCTCTTGGTTCAAAGCGCGGTATATACACGGCCTGCTTTTTTGTTTCTTTTTTTGTTTCTTTTTTGCTTTCATTTTTCTTTTCAGTTTGCTGAGTTTTCTTACAATCATTCATGGTTGCAGGATGCATATATCGACATTTTTTGTTGTAAATGCATCCTTTTCCTTCTTTTAGGTTTTTGCATATTTTTGGATGGAGATCTCTGCATTCGTCTCCATATCCGTCTAAATACGCACATTTACCATATATTTCATAATTATGGCATATCTTTGGATGCTTGTAGTAGCATCTTTCGCCAAATCTGCAATTCCCTCTTTTCAGCATATTGCAGACTATATCCTTCTTTTCTATTTTTTCTTGTTCTTGCTCTTCCCTAAAATTATGTAGGTCCGGGTAGAGTCTCTTGGGTCTATTATTTGTTTCCATCTGGTAATTTATTTCTTCATAAGTATGTTGTTGGATGGCATCATAGGTTATATCAATGATTTCTTCTGCATCCTTACACATATCCTGTTCATTGTTTTCTTCTTCTTCTTTTTCTTCTTCTTCTTCTTCTGTTTCTTCTTCTTCCTCTTCTTTATCTTCAACTACTTGCAGATTTAGTCTCGACTTAATTATATTTTCTATCCAGACTAAGCATGTTGAGCAGAATACCTTTGTGTCTTTATTTTTTATTTTTTTGCTGTATTTCAGCACATGTGGGATGTGTTGGGACATGACAGGCATCACATTTTCTAATCAATTGTTGAGGATTATTAATGGAATACCATATCTTACATGTATTACACCATTTTGGCATTCTTTTTCCCATTGCATCAATCAGCATATTCACCATATTGGACTTCTTATTGTTCTTTGATGGAATGTGTTGATTGATGTAGACTTTCTTTATAAGTCTCTTTAACAATTGGATTTTCTTTGGAATTTCTTCTATTATTTTGCTGATGTTTTCCGCAGATTTGCTCCAGTTTATTGGATCATATTGTTTCAATATGTCTGCGAATATTTTTCCGTCACATTGGTTGACGTTACTAGTGACCTCTGTTATCAGACGGTCGAGCTCCTGTTTCGCCAACTCATGGAATTTATTTTTGCTGAGTCCAGCGATGTCTCTCCAAGCCTTGCCCGTGTTGTACATAGCCATCTTGATTAGATTTTTAGTAATTCACAAGATAACTATTCTATGCCGACGTTTTATCCCACTTCTCCGACCTCAAACTAATCACTGACTATTCACGAAAACTTGTACCTATATTGCACTCGATAGCCTTTTGTTATCCGCGTTAAATCATGATATTTATAGGGTCGCAAAAGTGTAATCACTCACTGGCACACAGATACAAAACTAAACGAACTCGGTGGCATTTGATCATTCAAGATTTTGGCACAAGAATCGGGTATTTACCTGGGAAAGCAAATATCATTGCGGATGCATTATCACGCAACCCCGTGTCATCTTGTACGGAGCCTTTAGCTGAATTAATAGATATATCAACATCCATGCCTATTGTTAAAACGATATCTGAACAAGAAGATTTAGGCTGGAGCGCTGAATTATTACAGACTGAGCAAAGAAAAGATCAGAAAATAGAAACAATTATAAATGCTTTGAAAGGCAATCATAAGGGAAAGGGATATATAAAGTATAAGCAGCAGAATTATATAATCAAAGATGATATTCTGTGTAGGACTGTGACAAGGAAAACCCGCAATACACCACATATAACTAACGACCAGGTAGTAGTACCAATCTCACTTATTTCCACTGTCCTGAATTGGTTGCATTCAAATCCATTACATGGACACCCGGGGTTCTCATTAATGTCACAGAAAGCCAAATCATTATTTTATTGGCATACGATGCTTACAGATATAAAAAGACACATAGCTAATTGTCGCACATGTCAGGAAAACAAAGGGCATACAAAAACACCTGTCAGCCTAGGGGCTTATCCCGTGCCCAATCAACCCTTTGAAAGAATACATTTAGATTTGTTAACAGGATTTTACGAGTCAGACAGAGGAAATAAGCACCTCTTAGTAATTATAGATGCTTTAACTCGATATACAGAACTAATAGCGCTTAAAACTAAAACTGCGATTGAATGCGCTAGGAAGTTTTACGAGTGTTACATTTGTAAACATGGAATTCCTTAGCATAAAGAATATAAATACCATGATATATCACCCAGAGTCGAATGGGCTAGTGGAAAGAGCTAATAGAAAAGTTTTAAATATATTAAGAGTAACACTAGGGGGATCAGACCCCAACTGGGATATTGCAATACTGGCGGCACTGAGTACTCTGAATCATTCATATCATATATCAATTAAAATGTCACCGCATGAAGCATTGTATGGTACCCCAGTTAGAATGCCTTTCCATGTATTAACGCCTACAACTAATCTATCAAATCCTTTAAAAGAATGTATAAATGCAAGCAAAAGTCGATATGATATCCTTCGAAAGAATTTAGAAGAATCACAAATCATAATGAAAAGGAATCATGATAAAATAGCGAAGCCAACTAAAACATATACCGTGGGTGATAACGTGTATATACAAATCAATGTGCGTAAAGGACTCAATTATAAACTAACACCTAAGTTTGAAGGCCCATTTAACATTTTGGAAACATTAACGGCCAATAGGTTTAGAGTTCAAAACGTATCCCAACCCACGGATGAGAGAATAGTTCCATTGGCTCACATAAGAAATTAAAAAAAAAAAAAAAGAGAGAGGGAAAAAAGTGAGGGAAAATTTTTTTTATTTTCTGTGATTAAAAGTTTTCTTCTTAATACAGGAGTAATTATATATATTTTTCTCGTTACAGGTTTCCAAGATGAATTTTTTGTTGTTGGGAGTGATATTGTTCGCTCAGACATTTTTCTCGTGTGGGATGAGGTCTAAAACTAAAAGTATAGATTTTAAATATGGCACTATAGTTGAAAGACAAGAAGACGTTTTTATTACATCGAGCAACGTAGTTGTAAAATTGAATATGCAAGCAATTTTTCTTCAAGAGAATGATGTCACTAGCTTAAAAACCGCCATTTCAAGGTTTTCTGTCTCATTGGATGAGTTGCATAGAAGACATTTTCATTTGACTACAGAGAGTTTCCTTGAATCGACATTAAAAGTTTCAGAGATGCTATCTGATGACTTGAAAAATAAGACTTACGAGACAGAATCTTTGGCTTATGACCTTTTGTTGTGAACTGTAGGACACGAACATAAAGAAAGACGAAATCCGTTTATTTATGCTGCATTAAACATCTTTGGGTCTATTGCAAGTTTAGGTTTAGGAATTTCCAATCGTCTTAAGATTAGTAATCAAAATAAGAAAATTGAGTTTTTGACTCATGAAGATGAATTGATTATGTCAGAACTAAGGAATCAGTTAGCTTCGATCAATCAAATTATGGATTTAGTAAATGAACATTCAAATAATATCATTCAGATTATGGAAGTACAGGATTTGTTGGCAACGTTAACGTATTATGATTCAAAGATAGATCACATACATAACAGAATTGCACATTTCATTGAGAAATCCAAGGATTATGTAGAAGCTATCACGTTAGCAACTAAAGGTGTGCGGTCGCCCCATTTGTTGCCTATAAATTACTTAAAGTTAATTCTGGAGAACGGAAGGGATAAACTAGGCTATGTTCCTTTGTTAGGCGAATGTAAGATAGAATTTTATTACAGCCTAATTACAGTAAGCGTTGAAAATAACAAGATTAGGATTACCATTCCCTTTGATTCTTCTGATGCCTGGCAATCTTACAGGATATCACCATTTCCGACTTTCATGACGAATCACTCAAATCCAGTAGTATCCAGTTTGACAGGACACGTATTGATTTCCCCAGACAAGGAAACATATACAGTCATTAAACACTTAAATCAATTAACTCAATGTTCAGATGCAATGGATAGAAAAATATGTACAGCTGACTCATTTGAATTCCATAAAAACTTAATGGATTCATGCAACTTGGGTATAGTGCTAGACGGTGCTCTCTCCCATACAAGTGAAAATTGTCTGGATAAGCTTTATCCCTTTGACAATAATGAGTTCAATTGCAGACTGAACAATGGCTCGTGGATACGATACGACAAGGACGGCTTCAATGTATCATGCCCGGACAGATCCACGTTATTTGCACACATATTTGTTGCAGCAGATGGTTGTATCGGGACTTCCCTTAATTCCATGGTGACCGGACTAAGGACACTCATCAGAGAACGAGCCTACTTCGCGAACTTCACGTGGACGCCTACAATGCAGCACTACCTCTCCCGTACAATAAACAGGTTGTTAAGCGGTTGATGAAATTGACCGAGATGGACCACCTGTCACCGACTTATAAGGAAATTCTTCACCCCATACTACTAGCAGGATTAAGCATTACGGTGATGATATTTATCACCGTGAACATCCTTGTTTGGCGTAGGTTACGGAACAGTTGGAAGCTAAAACGGAACGTTTCGCCATGTCCAGACAAAACTCCTTATTTTAATTCAGTTTAAAGCCGTTTGAAGTGGCCACCTCATTCGATAAAGGAGAAAAATGCTGGAAAGTGTGTTTGTACGAAAAGCTGTTAGTACGCTAGTAATATGTAATTGAGGAAATTATCTACATTGTATTGTTAAAAATACATTTATAGATACATTTAAAAAAACATTTAAAAAAATTTAAATCATTTTTTCTCTCGGCATCTAATAAAATATATAAGCCGGAATGTTAAAAGAAAAAAGAGAGAAAAAAAATAAAAATAACAGAATCTATGGGCATCTAATAAAATATATCAGCCCTATATATATATATATATATATATATATATATATATATATATATATATATATATATATATATATATATATATATATATATATATATATATATATATATGTACGAAACCATGGTACGTGTACGTACCAGGAATTCGTGTTTGTGCACTAAAATGGAATCTTTATCAAGGTAACAATTATTTTTATTAGTTACCGTATTGTGTTAATCTATGTTTCTGACAAAGGTAACAATTATTCTTTAACAAGTTACCGAATCATATGTATATCAGTATTTTTTTTGGTAGCATATAATCATTTGCTAGCAATGTACCATATATATGATCTGTATTTATCATGCATTTTTTTTTCTTTGCTTTGGTAATATCTTTTCATATGCATTATTGTTATTATTTTTTGATGTGCCTATTTGCATTCGTCCTCATTTGCTTATGGCTAAAGTTGAACAAAGAATAATACATATATCCAGTCACACCTAGTAAACATATTTTGGCTTGTTGTTAATTTTTTTTTTGAAAAAAATTGAGATAGCTGGCCGAGCTAATGTAATAAATGAAATAGTTTGTTATTACATGTTTAAAACACATGACCTAATATGTCATTGTGGATGAAGATGCTAGCGTGAGATTTGCTGTAGTCATATAAAATCCTAAACAGGATGTACTTTGCAGCCTCAGCAATGTAACATTTTTCTGAAACGTCAACACCAATGCATAGTGTGTGAAAGATTGTGTCGTCACCGGATGGAGGTGTCTTCCGAGAAAGAATGTAAAGTTTCCATATTGTGTTTAAATGCTAAGACAACTAAGCATACGATATCTGTGATATCGATAATTTAAGCAGTTCATATCTATACTTCACCTGAATTGGTCATCCGACC
>NC_090738.1:68801458-68807804 GCF_036898095.1 Palaemon carinicauda
GGTCTCATCAAAGCCGATTTACACACTGAAATCGTGTTAGCTGCCAATCCTAGGCCATGGAGGTGGATGAAGAAAGATAAGCAGAAATCTGTTGAGATCTCCTGCGGATTCTTTGCCTTTACAAAGGCCACCCATTTTCTCCAAGATGACTCATATTGCCTTCTAGTCGATTTGCACTTGTATTCCTCTAGGAAGTCTATGCTGGCTTTCGAAATCCCGAAGCGCTTTCTCACCGCTAGGGCGAGAAAATCATGAGCTGCAGGGTCTAGGTTTTCTGTAATGAAGCGCAGACAGTCGACTTCTGGACTCGCTGGGTCAGAACTGGATGTGGTAGCGGCACGAACTTCATCTGTAGTTCCAACGCCAAGGGGAACCACATACTGTTCGCCCACTTGTGGGCCACTATTGCCGCTACCCCCTTGAAGGATCTCAGTTTGTTGAGGACCCTCAACAGAAGGTTGTGAGGAGGGAACAGATAAATCCTGGACCATCTGTTCCAGTCGAGGGACATTGCGTCCACTGCTTCCGCTAAGGGGTCCTCGTACGGGGACACGTACAGGGGCAACTTCTTGTTGTCTTTCGTCGCAAAGAGGTCTATTTGCAGTTCTGGGACTTGATTCAGAATGAAGGAAAATGATCCTGCGTCTAAGGACCATTCCGACTCTATCGGTGTGAACCTGGATAGAGCGTCCGCTGTCACATTGCAGACTCCTTGAAGGTGAACTGCCGACAGGTACCACTTCTTCTTTTCCGCCAATCGGAAAATGGCTAACATCACTTGGTTGAGAGGTGGTGACCTCGACCCTTGTCGATTCAAGCATCTCACAACCACCTCGCTGTCTGTCACCAATCTTATGTGGATCGAGTGACGCGGGGAGACTTTCTTTAAGGTAAGGAGCACTGCCATAGCTTCTAGAAAGTTTATATGAAAGGTCCTGAATAGCTTGGACCAAGTCCCCTGGACTTTTTTCCGATGAGAGTGACCTCCCCATCCCTCCTTTGAGGCGTCTGAGTGAATCGTCATCGACGGGGGAGGTGGCTGAAGAAGAACCGACTTCTTTAGATGTCTGGCTTGGGACCAAGGTCTGAGAAGAGTACGTAGCCGAGGCGGCACTGGTCTTCTCAGGTCTCTTCGCGCGTTTGATGCATACCTTCTCCAAACTCCGGTTGCATCCTTTAGCTGTGCTCTTAGCACTGGGTCTGTCACTGAAGCAAACTGGAGAGAGCCTAGTACCCTCTCCTGTTCGCTTCTTGATATCCTTTCGGAATCTAGAAGTCTCTTGACAGAGCCCGCTATCTCCTTCCTTTTCTTCATTGGGATGGAGAAACTGTGTGACAAAAGGTCTCAGTGGATTCCCAGCCACTGGAACTTTTGGGATGGAGAAAGTCGAGACTTTTTCTTGTTGATCTTGAAGCCTAGGTACTCTAGGAACTGGATCACCTGACTGGAAGCTTGCAAGCATTCGGTCTCGGATGCTGCCCACACCAGCCAGTCGTCCAGGTAGGCTACTACCTGAATTCCCTTTAGGCGTAATTGTTTGAGAGCTGCGCTCGCAAGCTTCGTGAAAATCCTTGGGGCTATGTTTAGCCCGAATGGCATGGCTCTGAAGGCGTACAGTTTCCGTTGTAGCCTGAACCCTAGGTAGGGGGAGAGTCGACGGCTGATTGGAATGTGCCAATAGGCGTCTGACAAGTCTATAGAGACTGAGTATGCCCTCTTGGGCAGTAAGGTCCTTATGTGTTGCAGTGTTAGCATTTTGAATTTGCAATTCACTATGAACTTGTTGAGTGGTGACAAGTCCAGAATGACTCTGAGCTTTTCCGAGTCTTTCTTGGGAACACAAAACAGCCTCCCTTGGAATTTGATGGACTTCACCTTTCGGATCACATTTTTCTCCAACAGTTCTTGAACGTACTCCTCCAAAATGGGGGTGGAGTGTTGGAAAAACCGAAGGCATGGGGGTGGAGTGCTGTACCAGCTCCAACCCAGTCCATTCTTGAGTAGGCTTTGGGCCCAGGGATCGAAGGTCCAGCGATCCCAAAATTTCATCAGTCTCCCTCCTACCGGTATCATTTCACTTGGACTGCCGTCCTGAGGTCTTGCCTCCCTGACCACGACCACCTCTGAATCCCCTTCCCCTTGAGGGGCGCCTAGACGAGCCTCTGGCTGCTCCTCTAGGTTTTGCACGAAAGGAAGAAGACTGTCCTTCGAACTTTGGGGCGAATGTGGTTGACTGACCTGGCACAGCCTGGGGTACCCACTGAAAGGCAGTCGGGGTTTGTGCCACCATCTGGGGCACTGGAGGCAAAGGCAATTGCAGTTGCTGTTGCTGTCTATAAGGCTTGGCTGGCCGAAATGGTAGCCTAGTCTTCATATTCTTCCTCTTTGGTTGAGGACCCTCATCCGGGGAAGATTTTCTTTTGATAGCCAGGCCCCACTTCTGGAGAAGATTTCTATTCTCCACGGCGGCCTTATCAACAACCTCTTTGACCACATCGGTAGGGAAAAGGTCTTTTCCCCAAATGTTGGAGGAGATTAACTTCCTTGGCTCGTGTCTCACCGAAGCCCCGGTGAACACGAACTCCCTGCAAGCTCTCCTTGCCTTGACGAAGCTATAAAGGTCCTTCGTCACTGTGGCTAAGTGAGACTTAGCCACTACCATGAACATTTCATGGACCTTGGGGTCACTTGCCATCGTCTCGAGAGTAGTCTGATGAGACATTGAGGCAGCCAGTCTTTCTTTTGTCTCGAACTCTCTTCGTAAAAGAGATTCGGACAGCTTGGGGAGGTCCTCGCCGAATTGCCGTCCGGCAATATCAGCCTCCAACTTTCCCACTGAGAATGTCAGATGGACATCCTTCCAGTCTTTGTGGTCCATAGGTAGAGCCAGCGACAAGGGTTTACACTCCTCCAGGGAGGGGCAAGGCTTGCCGGCCTCGACTGCCTTTAGGACAGCCGCAAACCCTTTCTGTAAAAAGGGGAAGGCTCTATCAGGAAAGGACACAAACGAAGGGAGCTTCTTGCTCAATGCAGCTACCTTCGAATTCGAGAAGCCCCTCTCTTTCATCGAGGATGAAAGTAGGGCTTGAGCCTTAGCGTGGTCCATAACAATGACCTCCTTCGGCTCTGTCTCCTCCCTTGAAGCTGGTTCTTTTCTCAGCCGGACATAGCAGTCCGGATATGATGCCTTGCTGGGCCAGAATTCTACCTCCTCTAGGGGAACTGAACCCAGCTTATCCGAGATGACGATCTTTCCAGTCGTCATCGGCATGTGCTCAGCATACCTCCATGGGTTAGCATCTGAGCATATGGGAAGGTCTTTCACATTGAGCCTTTTCCGGGGCCCATGTGATTCTGCCAGGGACTGCATACGCAGTTCCATTGCAGCCGCCTTCTCCTGATTCTCCTTCTGCATTTGTTGGATCATTCCAACAATCGAAGAGAGGGCCTGTCCCAGTTCTACTGGGAGGCCAGCCGATGTTGAGGGGATAGGCTCCGGCATCTGAACCGGAGTAGCCGACACCTCGTCGACCTCATCCTCTACGACATCCGGGGTTTGAACTTGATCCTGACCTTCTGCCAGGAGGTCTTCTTCCAAACGTTCGTCCAGGTCAGACATCCTGTCCACACAACTGGATGTCTTGCATCGCATCTGCGACTTCCTCGTCCACCTGGACTTGATCTTGAAGGATCTCCTCTTGAGGCTGGGGAATCACTGCCTCAGCTGATGCCTGGGGAAAAGGATACGCCCTCATCTTCTCACTTGGAAGATAAGGGCCAGAGGTGTTCTTCTTGAAGCCCCCTTACCCAAGTACGAAGCTTTTCCCTAGCTATATCCCTTGATTCCGCCGTTCTAGGGGAATCAAAAGCCTCAGTAATCAGGTTAGTGCATACAGTACATACCTGAGGGTCCCAATACTGGAGATCATCCTTGGAGACAGCGCATGCTGCGTGTCTCCTACAACACTCATGTCCGCAGAGGTTCTTGCTGCGGACATTGCAGAAAACATTTCCGCACTTCGGAGGGTCCTCCTGTAAAGAGAAGAAATTTCCATGAGTATCAAGTGAACTATGTATCACTGGATATGCATAGTATAGCATAACAATTCATAAATGAAAGACACACACTTGTGTTTCCCTGCACAACCCATTGTTGCAGCTTCCAGATAATAAAATCAAAATGGTTTATCTCTACTAGAGTAACCAATGCAAGGTTTCCAGAGGAAACAGGTGGAGCTCACACCTAGGCAATGATTTTAAAAATCCTGGATAATAGACGGGGAAGAACTCTGCTTCCTGTCTGAGGGCAACAGCAAAGGGCTGTGTAAGAAAACACAATAGTGTTAGAAGATACAGTGCTGTACCTAAACTTTTACTATAGTTTTCTTCTTACTGTATATGCTATACAGAAGAATACTAGTACAGTATAGGAGGATGTGTGCCCGGCCTGCCTTTGCCGGCCGGCACACACCACAATTAGCTTTAAAGTATACTACTTAACAGCTATAGGGCGGCAGCCCTCTGGTTCAAATGCCTGTGCCGGCGGCAGCAGCTGCCGGCCAGCAACAGCCCAGTGTTGGCCGGCAATGATTGCCGGCCAGCAACTACACAAGGTAGTACCCAGCTGCCGGCCACACTCTTGGTGACCGGCAGACAAGGACTGACATAAGCCGGCCGGCAAAGGTACAAGACCGATGCCAGCCGGCAGCAAAAGAACCAGAAGACTACACCTGCCCGGCTGCCGGCCTCATAGGCCGGCAGCCGGGACAGGTACAGCACTAGAAGAAAATAGAATGGATGCCGGGATAAGAGTGTACACAACCCCCCAAGCCCGGCAACCGAAAGAGTGCATATAAGGAAGGGGAGAAACTTAATTCAGGCTTCCTTGACCAATGCCGTCCGGCTCAGCCGGCAGGCATGGATGAGGGACCAAGAGAGGTCCGGGCAGCACTCGAAAACATAAGACCCTTGCCGTCCAGCATCTCTGCCAGCCGGCAATGGGCTTAGTCAATCCATATCCCAACCTATACTAGGTCCAGAAGTAGAATGACATACGGTACAGTAATACCCCTGCCGGCCAGCTCTGCCGGCCGGCAAGGTACAGTACAGTAATGGCTAGGCCATTACGGAGATAGAGGGGGAAGGGACAAGAGGGTCCTGCCAACCTTTCTTTAGTGACAGATCACCCGCAGCCAAGAACTTTGTCTTAGCCTAAGGGAGATCTAAGGGAAAGGGCCAGCGCAGTAGTATGATACCTGCCAGCTTCCAGAGCACCAAAGCAAGGAAGGCGTTGCTACTCCCAAGGGAAGATTTATCCTCCCGAGAACAGCAACAAGACTTAGTCTGGTCGATCACACAAGAAGGAATCATAACTACAAAAACCTTCGATAATGACCTAAGGGAGCTCAGCTCCCTTTGTAAGTGTTTAGGTCAGCGAGGGAGACTCTGCCCCAAGCCAAACAACACGGACTCAGACTAAAAACTCTGTTGTTCTGTCCCTCTTTGAACCAGACTCTGCTGGAACAGGAAGGTACAGTAACACCCTAGTATAGTTTTATCGAAAATAAATTCGGAAAAAAACCACTCAGGGATAAGCCCAAGGCTTTAAACAGAGGGAAAGGGATTGCATACCTTCTCCGAAGAAAAGAAAGCAACCGGGGAGTATAATAAAGTATACTAAGGCTCCATAAGCAATTAGCCTAGGCACCAAGAGAATCGATTACCTAATTCACCGAAACTCTCACGTATACAATCTTGGAAATATTCCACACAGTCTAAAATGTATAAAATATAGCCTAAAGCTTCAATAAAATTTTAATTACACTCGGAAAAACCAAAATCATGCATTAAGTACTAGGACCAAACGACTAGGCTACATGGCCTAGCGTAGGCCAGAATGGCGAATACTTCGCCAAATAATACTAAGCACGAAAGGAAATCCTATGTAAAGCTAAATAGCTAAATTTTATTAAGCAAAACAACCAGGAATGTCACTCTGACTAACTAATTTATACCTAGCGAGTGACAGTGTCCAGGACACCTCTGGTAGGCTACGGCTCTTGTATCAAAGATTAATCCTATTAATCACTCAAAATTTTATCAAGAGCCTACATTTATACATAACAGACACTATACTCAACTTATCCGAGGCCAACGAAGACGAAGAAGCCATGAAAAGCTGAATAAATCCAAGATTTGCGAGAAAAACAGGAAAAAACACCGAGTTGTTAAGCTACGCAAAAAGGAATACAGATGGCGCCAGGATTGGCGCCAGGCACGCATACGAATCGGGGGATAGGGAAGCCTTGGGAGCGGCTCCCCTTTTTCTTTCCCGAATTCGTATCT
>NC_090738.1:68810804-68813304 GCF_036898095.1 Palaemon carinicauda
CTACCTCGGAGTTGGCTCTAAATTCATCCCTGATACTTAAACACAGACAGATAGACAGTTAGAGAGACATACAGGCAGACCGAAAGATAGAAACACAGACTGACAGACAGAGAGACCATCGCATCTACTAATTACTCAGAGATACAAATGTCGCAACAGATGGAACGTATCGCTGATTCAAGCAGCGCCATTTCTATTGTATTATGCAATGCATTTAGCAGATCTGTTGCAAGAGCTCTGATGTTACTGAATGCAGTTATTCTGTCAGTTCACTTGAGAACTAATGTTCATTTGTACTTGAAGGAGAATATTATATTGTAAAGGAAATCTGGTTTACTTAATATGAAAATGAAGATCATAATTTGCATGCATGACAACTTTATTACTTTTGCTTTTGTTTGTTTAGTTTATTACTACTGATATTATTATTATTATTATTATTATTATTATTATTATTATCACTATCACTATCAATATCAATAATAATATCAATAACAATATCAATATCAATATCAATATCAATATTAATATCAATATCATATCAATATCAATATTAATATCAATATCAATATTAGTATTAATATTAATATTGACATTAATACTGTATTATTATTAATGTTAATATTAATATCAATGTCAATATCAATATCAATGTCAATATCAATATCAATATCAATTTTAATATTGATATTAATATTGATATTATTATTATTATTATTATTATTATTATTATTATTATTATTATTATTATTATTATTATTATTATCATTCATAAAAGTAGTGTTATCAAATCACTTTCCAGAAAAATCCCGTTGCCACCTGAGACATAACGTTGCTTGAAAATAATATTCATAGACAGCAATGTTCATCAGCCATCTTAATTCCTATATCACTCAGTATTTCATGAATTACCTAATTGTTGCCTTGAATGAATGTGGGTTCTATGAATATGACTTTGTAATAGATTTCTTTCTAATTGCTTCTTTTTTGGGGGATATGGAAGTTCTCCTAAATTGTTAATTAACTGTTTATTTGAATAGTTTTCATCTATTATGCTTTCATGATATAATACGATTGATCAGCTTTTTAGAAAAACACTATCTTTGTCAAGAGAGGGATAATATTAAAAAAAAATGAAATCCAAATATTAAGAATAAAGGTTTATCAAATAGTTTAGAGAGAGAGAGAGAGAGAGAGAGAGAGAGAGAGGAGAGATGAGAGAGAGAAGAGAGAGAGAGAGAGAGAGAGGAGAGAGAGAGAGAGAGAGAGAGATCATAAAATGGCCTGAGGGAGGGGACAGATAAAATAATTCTGTCAGTTCACTTGAGAACATTCATGAACAAAGGGGAATCCTTTAGTAGAAAAAAATAAAAAGCAAGAACAGATATTATATTGAAATTCCTTGTCAAGCAAAACTCTCAGTGTAAACCATTAAAAAATTAAGAAAATGAATAGAAAAGATTGGAATAAAGAACATATAATATGAATATCCAGAAGGGGAAAAGGAATCGGGGTGCATAAAACTATCCCACATGGAGAGAGAGAGAGAGAGAGAGAGAGAGAGAGAGAGAGAGAGAGATGAGAGAGGAGAGAGAGAGAGAGAGAGAGATAGAGAGAGAGAGAGAGAGAGAGAGAGAGGGGTGGGTAAAGCTAAGGCTTAGTGAAACATCCCAGGTAGTAATGGGAGGTCGTTAAAGGACAAAGAAGAACTAAGTAGAGAGATTAGTGATCAAAGGAAGTATTAGAGATGTCTGGATAGAGATTAAATGAAAGTTAAAAGTTGAAAAAAGTAGAATATGGCTTTGAAAAGAAAATTAAGAAATATGATATAAATATAATGGCATATTTATTATCAAGGCGCAATATATATTCAATTCCGCGATGGTGATGGAGACTTCAATTGTACTCACTGTATGTATTTATTTTATCTAATTTTCAAGAGAATATCCAAGTTTTTTTTTTTCGATATAAGAACGAGATATGTGTGATCGTAAAAGGAAGGTATTAATATCCACTTTATATTTTCATATACAATATATAATAATTGATTTCGCATGTATTCATTATCTAAAACATCAATGCAATGTTAATGAAAAAAATAAAATAACCTATTTCTTAACAGAAGTTCTCCAAAACAAAAAAGGAGATTATAAAGTCAACGATAACGATATTCTAGTTTTAATTCCCTTTTTGGAATGGGATCTGAATTCTTTTATTTCAGTTTTTTTTTTTTTTTTTTGACTGGAGACTCACTGCCCCCTTTGCGTTACGGTAATAAAAGCACCCTTCCAGAGAGAGTCTAACAATCAACAAACAATATTCCTACACAGTTACATACATTGGCAGTGACAGATAAATTGGTTGTATGACAATGATGGTTGACTGTGCTAAGAGGGACAGCTTCCCTTAACAGGATGTCTGTTCCCCTTCTATTTTCGAAGGGAAGGAAAATCAAATCTCTTTCATAGCGTTTTCCCTTCGTGAACTCTTTCCTAGATTG
>NC_090738.1:68823304-68843304 GCF_036898095.1 Palaemon carinicauda
GCAGTATATGAGTGTCTAATTTCCTGCTTGTCTGCCTGAATGTCCATGTTACTTTCTGTTTGTCTGTGAATGTTTATGTGTATCTGTCTATCTATCACTCACTCTCACTCTAAATACTAATCTAGATGACTTTACCTATTTTTTATGTATATACAAAGATATCAATGTATTCACAAAATTATCTGTCTATTTATATGCATGTATATATATATATATATATATATATATATATATATATATATATATATATATATATATATATATATATATATATATATACATATATATATATATATATATATATATATATATATATATATATATATATATATATATATATATATATACTAATATATATATATATATATATATATATATATATATATATATATATATATATATATATATATATATATAAATTCCCTATTAGTCAAATTCTACTGTCCTTTGTTTGTCTCTGTGTCTTTCCCCTAAATACTAATTAGTGTATCGTATCATAAAGACAAATGACTTCACCTAAAACCGACCGACTCTCAAATATTTCTTAGGGATTTCGGGATTTATTACACCATTCCGGATATTATAGAGACCAGTTACAATTTATTTGTAGAAAAGCAGAACTGAGGCGAGTTAATGTACTTTTGAGGGAGGATCTACAGAGGAGAAATATTAGGAATCGACATAGGATCAATCAAGTATTTTTTAATACCATTTTGGAATAGAGTAAAATGTAGCTTATGGAATACAAAAGAAATTTTCTTGGGGTTTATTGAAGATTATTTTCGCGATTTTTCAATGAATGGCCCCCAGTAACTTCATGGATAGTTTTCGTAATATTTTAATTTTTATTTTGTTTTTATATATTCATTAACGATGAATTTCGAAATTAATTCATTATGGACTCAGTACATAAAGATGCTAAAGGGTACGAAATGGTGATGTTTCTGCGTGTAATCGAATTATCCTAAATAAAATTTATTAATTATAACTTTCTTTGATACAATAAGCATCCATCTAACAATAAATAATCACTTGAATGTTCCATCTACTATCCTTTTACCATCGTCGATAAAGATATTATGATATTTAATATATCGAAGCTACCTCATTATCTGATCAGAATATGGATATGAACATATTCTTTTTTATTCATTCTCATCAAAAGAAAAGAATTTCACACTTCGCTACCGATTTCTTTCTTAGCAATATTATTTAGACTTTCCAAACTTCAGTGTGTTATAAATCTCTCGGAGAAATCTTGCTTGGTGCAGAAGGAGGAGCGATATATCACAGTAGGTTATGTCTCAGAGAGGAGGAAAAAAGAGGCCGCCATCTATTTCTATCTCTGAGACAAACGACAGAGTGACGCCGAGTGGGCGTCACAAAGCCAATGGTTATAGATAAGGATTTCTATAAGAGAAACCAAGTCCTTTAAAGAAGATAAAATGGTATTTTGGTGGTAATTTTGGAATTCCTTCACTAGAAATGTTTTACTTATTGCATTGAATGAAAAATATTTCGGAAAAAAAGTCAACTATGCAATAATATAACAATAACATAAAAACTATTTTCATGTAGTGTAGAATTTGCCTCCATATACTGTTACTGTTTTTGGCAATGGCTGAGTTTAGCGATATGGCTATTTAAATGAAGAAAATATAACAATATTATATATAAACGTGTTTATATACAGTATATTGAATAAAAAGTTGTCGTATGAATGTAATTTTTGTGTTTTTCTTTATTTTTCTAGAATTACAAATGAGAAAAAACTTTCATCTAAATTGAAACTAAACTATTCTGTTCTATAACACAAAGAGTAATAATATATCAAATCATATGCATATCATGACCATTTTCATATAAACAATTCAATGCTCATAACTATCTAGCATGAGCGAGACACTGACACTTATATTTGCATTAAATCAGTTCAAGACGATATCCACCTTATTGGATATATCAATCTTGAAAAGGACATTTCTAACAGTATGACAGGATGACCTCCATCAAGATATAATACATTCATATACAATTTTTAACTCTAAGATGAAAGTCTCGTATATTCGCTAATAGACTTCATTTCGTACACATACATTATACAAAGTAGAATAGGGGCAAGCAGGATTTAGGCCGGGTAGAGGAACAATCGATCATGTATTCACCTTCTCACAAATCATAGAAAATTTTTGGGAGAAAGAAAAAGATCTGTATTGTGTATCTATTGACTTCAGGCAAGGTTTTGATTCCATATGGAGGGAAGGAATGATTAGGATTAGAACCAAAAATACTGGAAACCATCTGGAGATTGTATGAAAGGACATCAGCTAGAGTAAGAAAAGGAAAGTGTTTGACAGACGAGTTCATAACAACTGGTGGGGTTATACAGGGTTGCCCACTATCACCACACCTCTTCAACCTATAATTGGAATGGGTAATGAGAATGGCACTTGGAGATTATGAGGGTGGCATAGATATAGGAGGGACAAAAATATCTAACATGAGATATGCAGACGACATAGTGTTTTTAGCAGAAACGAAGAAGGAACTTCAGATAGTGTTGAGAAGGATGGAGGAGCAGTGCAATAGATATGAATTAGTGATCAATAGAGAGAAAACCAAACGTATGAAAACTGGACGCCAAAGAGAGGCCTTAGAAATATAGCTATCAGAGGGAGAAGTGAAACAAGTCAATGAGTTTAAATATTTGGGAGAGTTTTTGACAGCAGATGGAAAGATGGAAAAAGCAATTCAAGACCGAATCTCAAGTGGCCAGATAGCATTTGGAAGGCTAAGAAGAATCTGGAAAGATAAAAATATATCCATTAAGTTGAAAATTAGACTGTTAAGAGCAATAGTAATCCCCACTGTGATATACGGTGCTGAATGCTGGGTACTGAAAAAGAGTGTGACGAGCCGAGAGAAGGGTTGTGAGTCAAAGGCAGGATGCAATCAACTGAGTTATATTATTGTGGAACACTCTCCTTATATATAAAACCTCAAGGCAACAGGACATGACAAGTTCACAAGACAGACAATATCACAGAGGAAAAACCAGACAGGAATTTTCATGTTCGTTTTAGTGCGAGGGAGGAGAGAAGATACAAGCATAATATATACAAAAGGAATTATGTACAATTGTGTGAAACACGGTTGGTACATGGCTCCCCCCCTAAAAATGACATACTGTACATGTTAAATAGGGCGCCCTGATCTAGAGAGGCGAACTGTAGGCGGGTCATCTGGCAGAAGATAAGCAGGTTTCAGACGATCAATGGAGACCCAGTCTTCTTTGCCCCGAATGTTTAGGAGGAATGCTTTCGGACTGCGTCGGATCACAAGGAAAGGTCCCGTGTAAGGGGGCGTTAACGGTGGCTTGCTGGTGTCGTTGCGCAGGAAGACGTGCGTTGCAGAGTGCAAGTCCGTTGGTATGTGATGCTTCGCTGGGGGCTTGTAAGTCTGGCGGCACGGAGTAAATTTTCCCACGACGTGACGTATGCGCTGGAGATCGTCGGAGGAGGTTGTAGAAGGAAAAAACTCGGCAGGGACGACCAACGGGTCGCCATACACCATTTCGGCTGCCGAGACGTCGAGGGCGTATTTAGGAGTGGTCCTTAGTCCAAGGAGGACCCAGGGAAGCTGAGTAAACCAGTTTGAATCCTTGCAGCGGGACATCAAAGCTGCTTTGAGGGAGCGATGAAAACGTTCAACCATTCCATTGGCAGCGGGGTTGTGGGCCGTTGTCTGATGTAGGGTGATGCCCAGGAGATTCGCTAATGACGTCCATAATTGAGAGGTGAAAGTGGTTCCCCTGTCAGAAGTAATATGCTCAGGGATACCGAATCTTGAAATCCATCCAGAGAGTAAGGCAGATGTACATGAGGCGGACGTTGCAGTTTCCATGGGAATGGCTTCAGGCCAACGAGTGGAGCGGTCGATGACGGTAAACAGGTAACGATGTCCTTGTGATGTGGGTAGGGGGCCTACAACGTCGACGTGAATGTGGGCGAAACGACGCTGAGGTTGAGGAAAGGTGCCCACTCCTGAATCCGTGTGTTGATGTACTTTGGAAGTTTGGCAAGAAGTACAGGCACGGACCCAATCCTTAGCATCCTTAGAAAT
Source organism: Palaemon carinicauda (assembly GCF_036898095.1). Lineage (NCBI taxonomy): Eukaryota > Metazoa > Arthropoda > Malacostraca > Decapoda > Palaemonidae > Palaemon > Palaemon carinicauda. The sequence goes on from NC_090738.1 coordinate 68,827,427, forward strand.
GCCGTGTCAAATGAACTTTGCCTTCAGCAGCTGTGCAGTAGAACGGCACGAAGGATGTGAAAGGCCGTGGATGAAATCAAACACCTGTCGGCGCATGGGAGCAGGAATCCAAGGTCGCGGTCTACCAGTACTGACGTCACAGAGGAGGGTGGTGTTGGAGTTTTCGAGGGGAAAATCCTCCCAACGGAGGGACGTGCAGGATGTCCTACAAGCTTGATACTCTGGATCCTGTCGTTGGGCTTCAGTCAGGGCATTGTAATCCAATCCCAGTTGAACGGCAGCCAACGTGTTTCTTAACAGGGCATCGGCAACGGGATTCATTTTCCCAGGGACGTATTGGAGGGTGCAATTGTATTCAGCCACGACGGAGAGATGTCGGCGTTGACGGGCGGACCAGGCGTCAGACTGTCGAGTGAGGGCGTGCACCAGAGGAATTTGGTCTGTGCGAATGACAAAGGGTGTACCTTCTAAGAAATGGCGAAAGTGACGGACAGCCAAGTGCACCGCCAGCAATTCTCGATCGAAGGTAGAATAACCCGATTCTGCCTTGGACAGTTTTCTGCTGAAGAAGTCCAATGGGCGGGGCGAGCCTTTGACCACCTGCTCGAGTACTGCACCAATAACGACGTCGCTGGCATCGGTGGAGAGAAGGAGAGGGGCGTGTGGGATTGGAAAAGTGAGAGCCGCAGCAGTTGATAGGGCCTTCTTTGCATTGCAGAAGGCCGCTTCTTGAAGGAGACCCCACTTCAAGTCCTTTGGCTTGCCCTTGAGGGAGGCGTAGAGGGGAGCAAGAGTGGCGGCAATGGCTGGCAGAAAACGGTGATAATAGTTGATCATGCCCAAGAATTCCTGCAGAGCTTTGACGGTCGAGGGCGTGGGGAAATTCTGAACGGCTGCTACCTTCTCAGGGAGGGGATGGACTCCTTCAGGAGTGATACGGTGCCCTAAGAACGACGCTTCGTTGGCGCCAAAGGTACACTTGTCGTACCGGACTACAAGGCCATTTTATTGCAGGCGGTCGAACACGATGCGCAGGTGACGGAGGTGTTCCTCTTTTGAGGAGGAGAACACAAGTATGTCGTCCACATAACATACACAGAAAGGGAGGTCCCCTAAGATGCCATCCATGAGACGTTGAAACGTTGCCCCAGCATTACGAAGGCCAAAACAAGAGTAATTGAAGGTGTATGTGCCAAACGGAGTGGTGATGGTGGTCTTGGGGATGTCTTCTGGGTTCATAGGCACCTGATAATACCCCTTCAGGAGGTCGAGCGTAGTGAAAACCTTTGCTTTGTGCAGGTAGGAGGTTACATCGGCAATGTTTGGGAGGGGGTAGTGATCCGGTTCTGTTTGCATGTTCAGGCGCCTGTAATCCCCGCACGGACGGAGGGAGCAGTCTTTCTTCAGAACGATGTGTAAGGGTGACGACCATGGGCTGGAGGCCTTTTGGCAAAGGCCCATTTTCTCCATTTCGGCGAACGTCTGTTTGGCGGCTGCCAATCGTTCCGGTGACAGACGTCTGAATTTTGCGAAGACTGGGGGTCCCGTCGTCTTGATATGGTGATAAATACCGTGCTTGGCAGGAACCGTGGGCGTTTGGCGAAGTTCTGGACGGAAAATTCCGGGTACGACGTGAGGAGGTGGGCGTAGGCATCCGTGGGTGCGCTGATGTGGAGAGCGAGGTTAGAGGGGGTGGGTTGAAGAGGTGTAGACAAGTACGAGTCTGCATTGACCAATCGTCGGTGGGCGACATCGACCAGAAGGTGGAAATGAGAGAGAAAATCCGCACCGAGGATTGGCATTGTGACGTCAGCAACGAGAAACTTCCAATTGAATTTACCGTTTCCGAACGATAATGTGAGGCTCTCGTAACCGTAGGTGGGTATCGCAGATCCGTTGGCAGCTACCAAGCGGACGTCGGCAGATGTAGACAGACTACGTTGTGCCTTGAAGAGTTTCCTTGGCAAAAGAGACGACATGTACCCGTGTCTACCAAAAATCGCACGCCCGTTCCTGCATCCTGTAAAAAGAAAAGATTAGAAACATGGGAGGCCACCGCCACAAGCGATGGCCTACTTACACGTTTTTTGGCCACTGACAATCTTGGGCGCATTTCTTCGCGGTTGCCCCGAATCTGAAGTGGTAGTAGCAAAACTGCGGCGGATGGGAGGTAGTATGTGGCTGTAGAAGTCGTTCGTTGGGGCGCGAGCGATTGGTGGGTGGTGGGCGGCTTTGTCGCCGTTTCGGCACGTCACGGGGTAGGCGTGTATGTCCTACGGCATTCATGTCAGCTTCGATGTACGTTGAATAGGCATCCTCGTCGTCAGGAGTGGAGGCGTTGATGGAGGTCTTGAAGTGGCTGTCCATAAGGGCGTCGGCTTTGGTCATCAAGTCCTTTATGGGTAAACTATCGACATCGGGTATGGCAGCGCGCACAGGTTCAGGTAAACAGCGTATCCAAAGGGCACGGAGTAGGTTCACCTCACGAGGAGAGCCGTCTGCGGCAGGTTGAAGGCGAGCGATACTGGTCATTTCCCTGAGGGCAAGCGAAGCCCTTTGGTCCCCCAACGGTTGTTGCGAGAGCTGAAAAAGCTTTGCTATACGGGCGGCTGGCGACGGCAAGTACTGCTGCAAAAGGTATGATTTGAGGTAATCATACGCTATTGGGGTGTCTCCTTGTTCACAAAGCCAGTCGGATATTTCTGGGAAGGTGTCCTCGGGTATCGCCGCGAGAACATAATCCGCTTTGGTGGTTGAGCGAGTCACGCCCCTGATACGAAAGTGGACTTCAGCGCGTTGAAACCAAGCGAACGCTTCTCCGCTAGCGAACGGTGAAAGTTTCAATGGAGCGGCCGCAGTGCCAACTGCTGGGGTAGAGTCCGCCTCTGTCATATTACCAACGATGGAGGGGCGAGGGAGGTGGGGGTGGAAGGCGGTGGGAGCGAGTCGACTTCCGGGGTCACCAATGTGACGAGCCGAGAGAAGGGTTGTGAGTCAAAGGCAGGATGCAATCAACTGAGTTATATTGTTGTGGAACACTCTCCTTATATACAAAACTTCAAGGCAACAGGACATGACAAGTTCACAAGACAGACAATATCATAGAGGAAAAACCAGACAGGAATTTTCATGTTCGTTTTAGTGCGAGGGAGGAGCGAAGATACGAGCATAATATATACAAAAGGAATTATGTACAATTGTGTGAAACACGGTTGGTACAAGAGAAAAGAGAAAAAGTTATTAGTCTTTGAAATGAAATGTCTGAGAAGAATCTGTGGTGTAAGATGGGAGGACAGAATTACGAACGAGAGAGTGGGAGAGATGGCTGGTGTTGAGGACACAATTCTGATTAGAGTAGAGGATATTCAGAGGAGATGGTTTGGCCATGTATAGAGGATGGAGCAGGACAGATGGCCAAAGCTAGTGCTGCATGGATGAGTGGCCGGGAATAGACTGAGAGGACCACCAAGAGATTCATGGATGAAAACCTTCAAGAAAGCAAATAGAGGCAAGATATTTCAGCAGCTGGCACATATGGGATTGGATAGGAATCTCTGGAGAGAATGGTGACATCAGATGCAGGACCCAACCCAGAGAATACCGGACGGGATTTAGGACCAGGACATTATATATTCCACGACAAAACATGAGAGGTTTATTTTAAATGACTACAGTAGTATAGCATGGAGGAAAACATCTTCGTAATGACGTTTTTCTATCTCTATTTTCATTCATATTTTCATAGTTATTAGAGATTAGTCCTGTTTCCAAATATTTGCTAATATAAAAGGAGTCTGTATCCATATCATGATTCATAAGTGAATATAGGGATACAAACTTAGAGTCTTCTAATTCATATTTTGAAACAATAATCTTTTAAACATAGGCCTCAATTACTTCCCTTTATGAAACTCTTGAATAGTTGCATAATCAGAAGTTTTTGTTCTTTTCCAAATACAGATAATCAAGAAAATTCTCTTTATATTCTAAAATAGACCTTAAGATATTAAAAATAATATATTCATCTTTCATCTACAGGAGAAAATGCATGTGCTAGATAAAACCCGAAGTAATACATAAGTATTATTATACAAAAATCTATAAATATGTTAAAAAAAAGGTTTTAGATAATATTTCAAGATAAATTTACTACAGATTTTTAATAAGTGTTAGAATATTCAAACTAATATAATCATGTTTTATCCACAAGATAAAAAAAAAAAAAAGTTTTTCCCGTTTAACATCTATGGTAGGTAGAAACCCAAGTCATTTGGCGAAGAACCTGGCGATCTTTAAATGAATGTAAGAGAAATGAATTTGCTGAGAGGTCTTTATCGATTCAAGAAAAATTTGAGGACAAAGATATGAAACAATTCTGGGGGGATGTAGGGAAAAAGAATAACAAAGCGAAACAATCAGAAATAATTGATGGGGAAAATAATATAGAAAATATAATACAGATTTTTAGTAATAAATTTCTATCGTTTGATTTAAACAGTTCAAATGAACTCCCAGAAAATGAGCTATTATTGAAATTAAATGAATATTGGATAAATAACAGAAAATTCAACATTAAGATATCATTAGATACGTCAAAAAGGTTGATTAAAAAACTTAAAAATGGAATTGGTCATGACGGAATTCATGCTATTTTATTGAAAAGGGGTAGTGATCAGTTTTTGAGTTTGTTGTGTGATTTTATGAACGCCTGTTATGGTCATTGTTACTTCCCTCTGGAATTACTTGGCGGGGATATTAATCCTACAATAAAGGACCTAAAAGGAAATGTTTCTGAATCATCGAACTACCGTCCGGTGATGCAGTCGTCACTTATCTTGAAACTCTTTGAAATGCATCTTTTAGATGTTATGGAAGATAAAATTAGTTTTAATTCATTGCAGTTTGGGTTTAAGGAGGGAACTTCCACTAGTGATGCATGCTTACTTTTTAAGGAAATAATAAACAAATACACAAGAATGGGTGAAAAAGCTTTTGGCCTGTTCATCGACCTTTCTAGGGCTTTTGATACTGTTAATCATTTCTTGTTGGGTGATATAATGATTAAAAGAAATGTACCACCAGATATTGTTCTCCTTCTAATGAATTACCTGAGAAACCAAAGAGCACGAGTTTTATGGAATGGAAATAAAGGGAAATATTTTTATATAGATACTGGTGTTAGACAGGGAGGTATACTTTCTCCTTTTCTATTTAAATTGTATATTGACCATATTTTGGAAGAAATTGTGAAAATAGATAAAGGATGCAAATTGGGTGTATTACGAGTGAACATCATAGCCTATGCTGATGACATTGTTTTGTTGGCTGATACCAAAGATAATCTAAGCCTATTATATGAAAATTTAAAAGGAAAAATTGAAAAGGTGAAACTTATTATAAACACAAATAAAACAAAATGTATGATATTCAAAAGGGCGGGTTTGGCTTCAAACCCAGTGAAGGTAACTCTTGGAGATGATGAGTTGGAAGTAGTGGAGGGTTATAAATATTTAGGTTTTCACATTGTAAATGACTTATTGGATATTTCGGATGTCAAAGTCAGGCTAAATTTTTTTTATTCTAAATCTAATTGGCTTTTTCAAAATTTTAATAATATATCTATTGAAGTGTTTTTATACCTTTTTAATTCGTATTGTAATCCTGATTATGGACTATCTGTTTGGAATATTGGCAAAATATTCAGAAAGCAGATTTTTAAAGGGTTTGAAGTAGCTTATTTTAAAGCATTAAAGAAGATGGTTGGGCTGCCTATATGTACAAGTAGTCGTGATGTGGCTGATATGTGCAATAAGCTACTGTTAAGACCTCATGTTTTGTATGTGCAAGCCAGGTATTTTAAAAGACTTTTTAAAACTTCAAATCATATTCTTCGACTTGGTATGAGTTTTCTACGAGACGGTGAGATTTTTTGTTCATTGTTAACTTGCCTTGGGGGAGTGTATAGTGTTGATTTTTTTGAAAATGACATCGATTGTATAGGGTCTCGTCTTCACTGGGTGCAGAGGCATGATGTTCGCTCGGGAACTGAAGTTGGTCATTTATAGGGGATATCATGTATCAAAAAAAAAGAAAGAAAGAAAAAAAATATAGTTGATGTGGCTATGAGTTGTACATACTAGTATGTAGATTTTGGTTTATATCTTTGTCATAGTGAATTTGTTGGGATCTTTGAATGCACATTTTTTTTTTTTGGATAATTTTATATGATTTTGTATCTTATGCATTATATGACTTTTTGTCCTTTTAGAAGGTGGAGATGTTCAATATATTCAGAAACCCAATCTTTTTATTGATAAAACTAGTTCATAGTTCAAAAAGCCATTCTAAATTTACTTACTTATTTATCTATTTTAAACTTATTCTATATCGTTTATATCTGCTGACAAATGATGAGGTTATATTTTTATCTCTAATATTTCCTTTTTTTTTTTATTCTAAAATAGAAATAGTGTTTTTATGAATATAAATTGTCATCTCAAAATTTTACATTATGAATTTTTTACGATTCTATAGCATTTTTAAAATTATATTGTTTATTCCTTATTATTGCCTTTGTAGCTAAAAAATATGTTTTTCCTACTTATGTATATTAAAAAGAATTGTAGTTATCTATGTATATTAAGTGTACGAAATAAAGTTGATTGATTGATTGATTGATTGATTGATATACATATATAAGTATGTATGTATATATATCATGTACCGACTTTTCGTCCGATGTCACTTCGTCCGACGACACTTCGTCCACGCCTTTTTGTCCAATGTTTTTTCGTGTGAGGGACTTTTGGTCCAACGACATTTGGTCCAATTTTAAATCGTTTCAATCCATAAAAGAAAAAAGAAAAAACCTTAGCCAATTCATAACTTCCTCAATAAAAAATCGAACTTTGTAAGGACCTCTTTTTCCTTATTGTTTATAAAAATTAATTATCAAGCTCGAAACTATAGCATTGAAAATAACTATTTAAAAAATTATAATTAAATGGAAGTGTCTGATAATATATTCTTTGAGTATTAAAGGTAAGAAATGTAAGAAATAACATCTGAAGTAAAACTAAGAAAGCAAATAAAAGTCGATAATTTTATTAGTAACATATGTCAAATAATGCATGATTTAAAAAAAAGAAAAGAATTAAACTGGTGCAAATTATATGACAGATTCTTCAAAAACTGTTTTCCTCGTTGACTCATATCCAGTTACCAATCTTTTGAGACGTTCAGTGTCTTTGTTATATTTTTATTTCAGACCTGGATCAATTTTTTTTTCTAAATATGGAATGCCGCAGATAAAAAAAAAAAAAAAAACATGCAATGATAGATGAATTAAGGAATGGTTAATTAAATGACTTATGAATCACAACTTCAAAATATGCCATGAGATCAATTGGATCTACATTAAGTTGCATAATTTTCAATTGCTTGAAAACTGATTCATATGTCTGTCTGGTTTTATTTGGCAGCATGCAAAGACCCGTGGGAAACATTTACCATTAACTTGTACATTAAGGCAAAATAGTTAATAACACTGTTCTTGTAAAATTCTGAATGTGCCATCACATGCCTAATGACAATATGATGATATATCTTCGCAAGCTCATTATAATGCAAATATTAGAATTCTCTGATGATCTTCTATGCCTGAATCATATCTTAGAAACTGTTTGCCATTATCAAGTTTACCTTATTCATCAGTGATTTCAAATCCATGTCCAGCCACTTGATTAGCAGGAAATCTAGAGTGCTTTTTGTCAGCACTTTTGAATAATCTTTGAAAGTACATGCACACGAGGGAGCTGAGAGCAAGTATTTTCAGTTATCTCTATAAACTTTCTCGATGATATGCTACGCGAACTTGCTGCTATGTTTTTGATCGTTTCTTCCTTAATATATATATATATATATATATATATATATATATATATATATATATATATATATATATATATATATATATATATATATATATATACATATATATATATATATATATATATATATTTATATATATATATATATATATATATATATATATATATATATATATATATATATACATATATATATATATATATATATATATATATATATATATATATATATATATATATATATATATATATATATATATATATATACATATATATATACATATATATATATATATATATATATATATATATATATATTTATACATATATATATACATACATATATATATATATATATATATATATATATATATATATATATATATATATATATATATATATATATATATATATATATACATATATATACATGAATAATATCGTACATATAATATAAGTAAATATGTATATATATATATATATATATATATATATATATATATATATATATATATATATATATGTATATATATATATATATATATATATATATATATATATATATATATATATATATATATATATATATATATATATATATATATATATATATATACAGTATATATATATGTTGAAGTGGTACTGTTGTAAACAGACATTAGTGTTCTATCTCATGTCTCTTCAATGTGATATAGATTTGGTGGATTTGTAGGTTACTTCTTCTGAAAAAGTCTAGTTAAGTTAACTTTAAAACAGTTTATTAGTAGCTCCATCACAGGAGTATGGATAGTTTGGTCGGATGACCATTCCGTATGACAATTGAAAATAAAACTGACAAAAATATAAGTTTCGATGATAAAGTCGTATGAGTTATCTCAGCATTTATTACAAATATGATTACACAAGATTATTATCGGAAGCCATCTGGTTCCGTGCAAAGATGAAATAAGTCAACTGTTTCTCACGGGATGCTTGTGTTGTGTTTACTCTTCACACAAAATGTTACTTATGCAATGATTTAGCTTGGTCTTGACTTTCGCATCCTGTTATGACTTGACGTTCACACACTCCTAACTTCTCCAATGATCCCTTGGGTCATGGGTTTATTATGTATATATTACATTAGCTCGGACAGCTACCTTCAAATATTTGAATAACTAAAATTACGTTAAAAATATATTTTCTAGGAGTGAGACTGGATATATATATACATATATATATATATATATATATATATATATATATATATATATATATATATATATATATATATATATATATATATATATATATATATATATATATGTATATATATATATATAAATATATATATATATATATATATATATATATATATATATATATATATATATATATATATATATATATATATAAATATATATATATATATATACATACATATATATATATATATATATATATATATATATATATATATATATATATATATATATATATATATATATATATATATATATTTCTTTTCCTTTTTATTTTAGCCATAAATAAGTGATTAAGGATGAATTTTCATATAGGTACATTTAAAAGAAATACATACCTAACGGATATTGACAAAAATAAAGAAAAATCCATGGAAAATGCAGTTCTATATATGGTATATTGCTAGCAAATGATTATGTGGTACCCCCCCACCCAAAAAAAAACTGATTTACATATGATTCGGTAACTTGTTAAAGAATAGTTGCCACCTTTGTGAAAAATACAGATTATTATAATACGGTAACTAATAAAGAATATTTGTTTCCTTGGTAAAGATATAATTTCAGTGCACAAACAAAAAAAAAATTCCTGGTGCGTACACGCACCACGGTTTCATATATATATATATATATATATATATATATATATATATATATATATATATATATATATATATATATACATATATATATGTATATATACATATATATATGTATATATATATATATATATATATATATATATATATATATATATATATATATATATATATATATATATATATATATATATATATATATATATATATATATATATATATATATATATATATATATATATATATATATATATAAAGATATATATACACCTATATATTTATATATGGGAATTATATATTTCATTGGATGCCCAATAGATACTTTTATTTTAACAAAGAGGGCTTATATATTTTATTAGGTGCCCAAAAAACGTTTTTTTTTTTTTAATGTTTTCAAAATGCAAATGTCCTAGAGTCTCTTCAACTACTTATTACTAGCGTACTAACCGCTTTTCATGCACTTCACGATTCCGGACAATTTTACTCCTTCGAGTGAATGAAATGGCAAATTTCAAACGGTTCTAAATTGAAAAGTTTTCATAAAATATGGAGTGTTGTCTGGACATGGCAAAATGTTCCTCTTGAGCTCCACCTGTCTTTGCCTTAACCTGCGCTAAACAAAGATGTTAACGGCCCTAAATATCATCACCGTAACGCTGATTGATGCTAGCAACACGTAGAAACGAAGATCTGCATAAGTCGGTGACGGGTGGTCCATCTCGGCTAGTTTCATCAACCGATTAGCCACTCGTGCGTTGTATGGGAGAGGTAAGGATGGGATTGTAGTGGTCCATGTGAAATTCACGAAGTGGGCCCTTTCCCTGATGATAGTGTTAATTCCTTGGACCGTGTAATTTGTGGACGTACCGATGCAACCATCTTCTGCAACGAAGATCTAGGAATAGGATGTGGATCCGTCCGAGCATGATACATTGAAGCCGGTCTTGCCATATCGTATCCACGAGCCGTTGTTCAATCTGCAATTGAACTTATTATCGTCAAAAGGATAAAGTTTTTTCAGACAATTTTCATATGTATGGGAGAGAGCACCGTTTAGCACTATACCTAACTCGCATGAATCCATTGATTTTTTATGGAATTCAAAGGAGTCAGCTGTACATACTTTCTTATTCATTGCCTCTGAACAGTGAGTTAATTTATCTAAGTCTTTAATGACCGTCTGTGTTTCCTTATCAGGGGAAATCAATACGTGTCCTGTTAAACTGGATATTACTGGACTTGAGTTATTCGTCATGAAAGTTGGGAATGGTTATATTTTGTATGATTACCAGGCATCGGAAGAATCAAAGGGAACTGTAATCATGATCCTGTAATTAGGCTATAATAAAATTCTAACCTATGGGCGTCTAACAAAGGAACATAACCTATTTTCTCCGGTCTGTTCTCCAAAATTAACGTTAAGTCTTTTATTGGCAACAGCTGTGGTGATAAAACACCTTCAGTTGCTAATGTAATAGCTTCCACATTGTCTTTTGATTTCTCAATGAAATGTGCAATTTTAGTATGGATATGATCTATTTTTGAATTATAATATGTTAATGTTGCCAGCTAGAATGTTCTTTCACCAAACTCATAATTTGATTAATTGATGTTAACTGATTCCTTAGTTCTGATAAAACTAATTCGTTTTCATGTTGTAAAAAGTCAATTTTCTTATTTTGATTACTAATTTTAAGACAATTTGAAATCCCAATGCCTAAACTTGCAACAGATCCGAAGATGTTTAGTGCAGCACAAATAAACGAGTTACGTCTTTCAAGGTTAGTGTGTCTTACTGTCCACATCAGAAGGTCACGAGCCAAAGATTCTGCCTCGTAAGTCTTATTTTGCAAGTCTTGGGATAGCATTTCTGCTACTCTTAGTGTCGGTGCAAGTGAACTCTCTGTAATATAAGGAAAATGTCTTTTATGTATCTCATTTAATGAAGCAGCAAACCTTGAAATGTCACTCTTTAAGCTAGTGACGTCATTCTCTGGGAGAAAAATAGCTTGCATGTTTACTTCTATAACTATATTGCTAGCTGTAATAAAAACATCTTCTGTTCTCTTTACTATAGTGCTATATCTAAAATCTATACTTTTAGTTTTAGGGCTCTTCCCACACGAGAAAAATTTCTGACCGAACAATGTCGCTCCTAATAATAAAAACTTCATGTTGGAAACCTACAATGAGAAAAATATATGTAATTACTCCTGTATTAAGAAGAAAAAGAAATGTTAACATACAAATATCATACAAGTTTCATAGATAAGAAAAAGAATTCCCTCACTTCCTTCTCTCTTATTTTAATTTCTTATGTGAGACAATGATACAATTCTCTCATCAGTGGGTTGGGATACGTTTTGAACTCTAAATCTATTGGCCGTTAATGTTTCCAAAATTTTAAATGGGCCTTCAAACTTAGGTGTTAGTTTATAATTGAGTCCTTTTTGTACATTTACCTGTATGTATACATTATCACCCACGGTATATGTTTTAGTTGGCTTCGCTATTTTATCATGATTCCTTTTCATTATGATTTGTGATTCTTCTAAATTCTTTCGAAGGATATCAGAATGACCTTTGCTTGCATTTATAACTTCCTTTAAATTATTTGATAAATTAGTTGTAAGCGTTAATACATGGAAAGGTGTTCTAACTGGGGTACCATACAATGCCTAGTGCGGCGAGATTTTGATTGATTCATGATATGAGTGATTCAGAGTACTTAGTACAGCAGGTATTGCAATATCCTAGATGGGGTCTGATCCCCCTAGTGTTAATCTTAATATGTTTAAAACCTTGCTATTCGCTCTTTCCACTAGCCCATTCGACTCTGGGTGATAGATCATGGTATTGATTTTCTTCAAGCTAAGGAATTCACACAATGAGTTAAGGAAATGATTATCAAATTATGCACCCGAGTGTGAGATTATCATGTGTGGAATTCCATGTTTACAGATGTAACACTCGCAAAACTTCTTAGCGCAATCAATCGCAGTTTTAGTTTTAAGCGCTATCAGTTCTGTATATAGAGTCAAAGCATCTACAGTTTCTAAGAGGTGCTTATTTCCTCTGTCTGACTCGTAAAATCCTGTTAATAAATCTAAATGTATTCTTTCAAAGGGTTGATTGGGCAAGGGATAAGCAACTAGGCTGACAGGTTTTTTTGTGTGCCCTCTGTTTTCTTGACAAGTGCGACAATTAGCTATGTGTTTTTTTATATCCGTAAGCATTGCATGCCAATAAAACAATGATTTGGCTTTCTGTGACATTATGGAGAACCCCGGGTGTCCATGCAATGGATTTGCATGCAACCAATTTAGGACAGTGGATATAAGTGAGATTGGTACGACTACCTGGTCGTTAGTCAAATGTGGTGAATTGCGGGTTTTCTTTGTCACGGATCTACACAGAATATTGTCCTTGATTATATAATTCTGCTGTGTATACTTTATGTATTCATTTTCCTTAGGATTTCCTTTCAAAGAATTTATGATTTTTTCTAATTTCTGATCTTTTCTTTGCTCAGTCTGTAATAATTCAGTGCTCCAGCCCAGATCTTCCTCTTCAGATACAGTTTTAACAATAGGCATGGATGTTGATATATCTATTAATTCAACTAATGGGTCCGTACAAGATGACACGAGGTTGCGTGATAATGCATCAACAATGATATTTGCTTTCCCTGGTAAATACCCGATCCTCGCGCCAAAGTCTTGGATGATCAAATGCCACCGAGTTCGTTTGAGGCTGTCACTAAATCCTTTGAAGAAGTCGGTTAGGGGTTTATGATCAGTAAGAACCTTGACAGGATAACCGTATATATGAACATAGAATGCACTAGTGAATTAACAATGGCTAGCCCTTCCTTGTCTATTACTGCATACTTACTTTCGGAAGTTCTCAGTTTACGTGAATAAAAAGCTATTCGGAAAAACTGTTTGTCATATTGCTGAAGCAATACCCCACCTACTCCTTGGTCAGTGCGTCTGTTGCAATGAAGAATTCCTTACCGAAGTCAGGAAATTCTAAGACAGGAGAACTACACAGTTCATCTTTCAAGGTATTAAACACCTGTTGATGCTGCTCAGACACTATGAAATCTACGCCCTTCTTCGTAAGATCAGTTAGGGGATCGGCTATTATTGAATAACTGCGTATGAAACGCCTGTAATATCCACTACACCCCAGAAATTGCTGTATTCCCTTGACATTAGTAGGTATCTGAAAGTTCCGGATAGCCGACACCTTATCATGGACTACTCTAAGACCTTGGCTAGACACCGTAAAACCTAAATAGACTAATTCTGTTCTGAAGAATTCACACATACTAATCTTTACCCTTAAGTTAAGCTGTCTTAGTCTCTGTAGTACTAGTTCCAGTTTACGTAGATGTTCTTCTAAGGTATTAGAAAAGATTACAAGGTCGTCCATATAGGCCTGCAATATATCCCCTAGCAAGTCTCTAAACACTATGTTAATTATTCTAGTAAATGTTATGGGAGCACAACGTAAACCAAAAGGCATACGCAAAAATCCATGTCCCCTGCCTGTGCTGAAGGCAGTGTATGGGATACTAACATCTTCTAATGATATCTGGTGAAAGCCTTTAAGTAAGTGCAAACTGGTAAAATGATTATTCTGACTTAACAAAGATAAAATATCGTCAGTACATGGCACTGGGAATTGATCAGGGATCATTTCCTCATTTAAGCGACGGAAGTCTACGCAGATACGCCATGTTCGATCTTTTTTCGGTACAACTATTAATGGAAAATTATAAGGGCTGTTCGATTTCCTAATGACTACTTCTTCTACCATTTTACCTACTTCATCATTTATCTCATTCTGGAATTTCATTGGGAGTCTGTACGAGGGTACATAGATAATTTTCTGCTTGTCTTTTAACCTTATTTGATGTTCGATAACATCTGTTTTTCCTAAGGATCCATCCGTAGTGGATAAAACATCATGATATTCGGTTAAAAGTCCAAAAAAATTCTGCCTAATTTCCTCTTCTTGAATTTCTTTATTGATTATATTTTTAATAGATTGCAAAAGGGATTCATCCGCAACTGATTGAGCGTGATTAATTTCAGCGACGGTAAGAATACGATGTTTATAAACTTCTACATTCAAGATATGTTGATTTTTGTGAATTACTAAAGTGGTATTTAAATGTCTACAGACTTCAATATTACATTGTTGTTGTAAGCTGACTGTATAAATTGCTTGTGTGACGGACAATCCGTTATTTTTCAAAGTGTGGGAAAGGATTAATATTTCAGATCTGGGTAATGTTTTCTTTACTCACACTAATATATTCGAAGTTACGTTCGGCTCGATAGATTACGTGCTATATGATATTACGGGTGAACGAGAATTCTGTTGGGTCGCGTATATTATTTCTTTATTAATGAGACAAGTTATTGGTTCTTCAACGTACGTTACTGCTTTATTTGTCGTCTCCTTTTTATCCAAAACTGATTTTAAGGTATTAGAAGACTTATAGAATTTTCCTTTGATATACACGCCATGCTTAGCAGGGGCTAATATAATGTTTTGATTGCCCATAGACGGGTATCCTATAATTACAGCAAACGTGCGCTTACCGACCTTGTACTGAACATGAGTTACGCCTATTACATTTAATTCATTATTTCCTATACCCGTGAGCCTTACTACGGACTTCTCTATAGGGAAGTTCAAAAATAACAAATGATGAGTCCTCAAATCCATGATATTACGTGGACTACTAGAGTCAAAAAATAATATAAAGTATCTCTGTTCTAAATTTATAGCATATAATGTTGGTCGTAACTCATTTTGGCTTATTATTGTGTAAATTTGTTGCAAATATACGGGGGCCTGCACTGATTTATTTGATTCGGCCGTGTGTTTCATAGGAAAATCTATTGCCTCACAACGATCTGATAAAACATTAAATGGATTATTTGATACTACTGATGTTGATACGAATGACCCAACATCACTCTCTTCCCTATTGGAGTTAATTATGTGGTATTTGCTTTGCTCTGCACATTCTGAAAATTAGTCTGACCTTGCCAGTTCTGGGTAGACGGCCCAGGAACAGAGTTATTTGAAGCACTATTTGTTTGTTTTTGATTTTGAACTTCATTGACGTT
>NC_090738.1:68858304-68860804 GCF_036898095.1 Palaemon carinicauda
AATATTTTTATTATTATTATTATTATTATTATTATTATTATTATTATTATTGTTATTATTATCATTGATATTTTTATTATGATTATGTGTTAATATGTGTCATTATTGAATCTTCTTGTACCGATTTAAGTTTACCAATTATTAAAAATTACTTCTAGAAAGTATTTAGATAGTGGATAATTAAACTTTTAAAGGTTATTTTTCTGTTGGATTTTATATTGAGATTGAGATTAAGAAATAAAAATAATAATATACCTAACAACTAAAGGAAATGTCAAATGAAAAACAAAGAAAAGCTTTGATTAAAATTGAAAGAAACCAAAAACAAATGAACAACAAATAAATATACATAATCACTATTAGAATAAGATTAATCATGCAATAATAAGTGAACATCCACTTAACAAAAACGGTAAATTAGTTAGATAGAACAATGTACCTGTAATAGAAATCGTAAGTGATTTCAAAGAAATACGAAACGCAAATAATGCTTCAATGAACAAATGGAAGTTTATTTTTTTTTTTTTTTACAAAAGTTGTTGATTACACCAACGTCAGGAAAAGTATTTTCCTCACTGTAATTTCGAGAATCATGGTTCCATATCCTTCAAAAGAAATTCTTTTTTTTTCTTTTTCAATTTTAAAGGGCTAAATCCCAAGAGAGAGAGAGAGAGAGAGAGAGAGAGAGAGAGAGAGAGAGAGTGAGAGAGAGAGAGAGAGAGAGAGAGAGAGAGAGAGAGAGAGAGAGAGAGAGAGATCAATATCCCATCATTGAGTCTCTTCCATCCATCTCCTTAACTATCCTTTCCTTTTTCTAATTACCTGTGTCAATTTTCTCTAACCTTTTTTTTTAAATTTTTAATTCCAAAGAAACACTTTTCTAGTCGTTTTTGAACTCGGTGTTTCTTATTACACTCTCCCAAACACAACCTTCCATTTCAGGATGAGTTTTTATTTTGCTACTCTGTCATTTTTAAGACTAACTTCAATTCTATCTTTTTGTTATCGTTTCTTTTATTTACTATTTCTTATTTTCTTGTTTCTTTTATCGATTCCCATTTCTGTCTTTTTTTCCTTTTTTACGTTGGCTCTCTTTCATTACTTCCTTGTTTATCTCATGACGTTTTTGATGAATTCATACATACCTTTCCTCTTCTTTATCTTTGAGGGAAGGGTTTCCTTTTACTACTTTCTGTTATCACTTGAATCTATTTTCTTTTAAATTAGTATTCTCTGTTTTAATGTGTATAGACAAATATACACTCATACAAACACACGCACGTATATACAAACAGACACACATACAAACACTAACATATTTAAGAGGAAATCCATAATAACGTAGGACTCTTCACAAAATTGGCAGGTGCACACTATCAATGGCATTTTTATAGCCCACAAATGCCATCAAAAGTAAATTCCTATATCCTAAGTCGAGCTGTACAACATATGTTAAATGGAAAACTTGGTTAGCGCAACTTCTACTTTTTAGAAATCCTGCTTATATATCTCAGCTTTATATCAGTCTTTTTCACTGGTCCCTTCAGAATAAGCAGTCTACATTTTCTTATAAAAACTGACGTAAGTTAAATGTCTCTATAAATATTGCAATCAGTCATGTCTCCTTTATTTCTCATTTTCACCAACACTCATAACTCTCATTCATCAGCTTTTGTCTCTTCATGCCACATTCTACAAAATAACCTTATAGGTATACCGAAGTCACTTCATTTTCAGCCAGTATCATCTCTGCCGTTATTCCGTCGTTTTCAGGGGCTTCCCCTGTGATGAGCTTTATTGATGATACATACACACACACACACACACACACACACATATATATATATATATATATATATATATATATATATATATATATATATATATATATAAATGATATATATATATATATATATATATATATATATATATATATATATATATATATATATATATAGATGTATATATATATATATAAATCATTTGTAAAAATATGATATATTTTCTATATATATAGAGAGAGAGAGAGAGAGAGAGAGAGAGAGAGAGAGAGAGAGAGAGAGAGAGAGAGAGAGAGAGAGAGAGAGAGAGAGAGAGAGAGAGAGAAAATATATCATATTTTTAGAAATGAAAAGAGGTATGTATTTTACTCGTACCTACAATTCTTCAATATCTCCTAAGTGATCCCCGTCCATTCTTCTACTAATCCAATCTCTCCTTTCCTTTTCAAAAAACGACAAACATATAGAAGTTGGCAATACTTCACCTAGGAGGCGTCATTTGGAGTACTTTCCAATCATCAGACCTCAGTCTGGATCTTTTACGACAAACTTTCCGTTTAGGTATGTGATTTTCCTCTTACCAACTGTGAAATGAAAGAGGAAGTAAAAGAAGAAAAATGTTTACATTCTTGGCAGATCTCCAGGAATCCATTTACTTTAATAAGAAAAAGGTAAAAAACAGGAGGAAGAAAAAGATGAGGCAAACCCCATGATGGAAT
>NC_090738.1:68865804-68870804 GCF_036898095.1 Palaemon carinicauda
TGACTCACAATAACACACAAAGAATCTGAACTCCGATTATTTTTTTGTTTTTATCATATATGATAGTTTGTCTCTTCAGTTTCTGAAGTATTAAGGTTTATATAAACCCAGAAGGATTATAGAAAAAACCGGCTAATAAATAAATTTTAAAACACACAGGAAAGATTAATCAGGAGAAGTTCAATTCGCTAGATTAGTATTTTCTCTTGACACTCTTCTTGCACGACAATAATCAGTTTAGTTCCTTACTTGCTATTTAATTAGGGTTCTCTTGTTGTGTTAGATATGTAAAGCGGAAAATGCTTTAGAAAAGAATGAAAGAATAAAAATAATAAAAAAGTAAAAAAATTCGCTTTGGCAACACCCGATAATTAAAAAAAGGTAAAAATTTTAAAGAGGAAGAGAAAATGAGGGAATTATATCTGGGTATATGAGTTCATCAAACAGACAATATTTCATATATATACTGAATGCATTAACATTAATATATGATTGATTTATATATCACCAATGGAAGAGTAGTTGAAAGGGCTTTAATGGATTATGTGTTGATATCTAAAAAAATGTTTGGAAGATTGAAAGACATGCACGTTTTTAGGGGTATGGCTAAAGGTATGTTTGATCAATTTTTTGTGGAAGGACAATTAGTTGTAGCAAAAGAGTTGGGAATAGAGTAGGTGGATGTAAAAGGGAGCTAGTGAGGGTTGAAGAGCTAATAAAACCGGGGGTAAAAAGTAAATATCTAGAAAGGTTAAAAATGGCATGTGACGAAGTAAAAGTAAGAGAAACTGGTAATTTAGAGAGGGAATGGAAGTTAGTGAAAGAAAATTTTGTTACGATTGCAAGTGATGTGTGTGGCAAGAAGGTTGTTGGAGGCAGCATGAGGAAGGGCAGTGAATGGTGGAATAAAGGAGTGAAGGTAAAAGTGGAAGAAAAAAAGAGGGCTTTTGAAGAATGGCTGCAGAGTAATAGTGTAGAGAAGTATGAAAAATATAGAGAGAAAAATGTAGAAGTAAAGCGCAAAGTAAGTGGGGCAAAGAGGGCAGCTGATTTGAGGTGGGGTCAGTGATTAGGTCATTCATAGGAAGAGAATAAGATGAAGTTTTGGAAAGAAGTGAAGAGAGTAAGGAAGGCTGGCTCAAGAATTGAAGAGACAGTGAAAGATGGAAATGGAAGGTTGTTAAAAGGAGAGGAGGCAAGGAAAAGGTGGGCGGAGAATTTTGAAAGTTTACTGAATGTTGAGGATAATAGGGAGGCAGATATAATTGCTGTTGCAGTTGTTGAGGTGCCAGTGATGGGAGATGAAAATGAGAAAGAGATTAAAATAGAGGAAGTGAGGAGAGCACTAGATGAAACGAGAGTAGGAAAAGCATCTGGTATGGATGGTGTGAGAGCTGAGATGTTGAAGGAAGGGGGTGTGACTGTACTTGAATGGTTTGGGAGATTATTTAATATGTGTTTTGTGTTGTCAATGGTACCAGTAGATTGGGTTTGTGCATGTATTGTACCACTATATAAGGGTAAGGGAGACGTGCATGAGTGTTGTAATTCAAGGGGTATTATTTGGTTGAGTGTAGTTGGAAAAGTGTATGGTAGAGTACTGAATAATAGGATTAAGGATAAAACGGAGAATACAATCTTAGAAGTACAGGGTGGTTTTAAAAAAGGTAGGGGTTGTATGAATTAGATTTTTACTGTTAGGCAGATATACGAGAAATATTTAGCAAAAGGTAAGGAGGTGTATGTTGCGTTTATGGATATGGAGAAAGCGTATGAGTGGAATGTGATGAGGTTATATGGAGTTAGTGGAAGTTTGTTGCAAGCAATGAAAAGTTTCTACAAAGGAAGTAAAGCATGTGTTAGGATAGGAAATAAAGATAGCGATTGGTTTCCGGTGAGAGTGGGGCCGAGACAGGGATGTGTGATGCCGTAGTTGTTTAACTTGTATGTTGGTGGAGTGGTGAGAGAGGTGAATGCTCGAGTGCTTGGAAGAGGATTAAAACTGGTAGACGAGAATTACCATGAATCGGAGGTAAATCAGTTGTTCGCCGATGATACTGTACTGGTTGCAGAAACTGAATAGAAGCTTGGTCGATTAGTGACAGAATTTGGAAGGGTGTGTGAGAGAAGATAGTTGAGAGTCAATGTGGGTAAGAGTAATGTTATGAGATATACGAGAAGGGAAGGTGGTGCAAGATTTAATATCATGTAAAATGGAGAGTTACTTGAGGAGGTGGATCATTCTAACCCTGGGTTGGTTAAGTTCCAAAGCGGGTACACCATTTCCAATGTGGTACCATAAAGGAGACCTCAACTTTCGGACCATATAACTTCCTTATCAATAAATATATTTCAAATCCTTAAGTTTCTTATGTAACAATATTCATTCCTCAATATTATGTTATGAATAAATTGAAAACAATCATTTTAAATATTTTCTTTGGAAAATTTAGAAAAATAAGTGTATAACAGTATAAATATATAAAAAATAATCTGCAGAAAATATCTAAATTATACATAGGTAACTTTGGCGAACTGCATAATACAGTTGAATGCAATGGCAGCATTCATGCCTATTTTCAAGGTCCTAGGCAGAAAAACACCAAATCTGTGACAGGGGTGAAAATGGGCACTGGCGTGGCTCTCGATGAAGGCACTTGGGTGGCACTTGTTGAAGGCCCTGGCGTGATACTTGTTGAAGGCAGTGGGGTAGCACTTGAAAAAGGCACTCGGGTGGCACTTGAAAAAGGCACTGGGTGGCACTAGAAAAACACTCTAGCACCACTGATTGATGGCACACTGGTGGAGATGGGGCCTTCTCTGACAGACTCCTGAAGGGGGTTTAGGTCATGGGAGGGTCATCCACATCGTTGTCGTCAGCATCGTTGCATAGTACAGGCATCTTAACCATCTTCATAGGGAATTGTATCCTCTTCTTGCTTTGAAAATGAGAAGAAAGGTGAAATGGAGGCTCACTTTCTGAAGAGGTGCTAGATGGGGTCAAATAGGAGAGTGCTGAGTGGGAAAAATTGCTTACACTTCCCTGGTCGATAGTGTCTACCTGGGGAACGTCACCATATTTCTGATAAAAACACGTGTCATCACCACAACCAATATTATTAAAATCACTAAGATATTACAAAATCTCGTCAAGTGTTTTCTCAAAAGTGAATTTATTCTGCATTTTACCTACCTGAAAAGTTGGAATTTTTTTTCCCTGTATACTTGAACATCCGGCAACCTAGCATAAAGATGGCAGCATCACTGCATAATGACACTATTCACCAATGTTCAATGAAAATCTCTTTAACTTTCATTAATATCACTCTGAGATATTTAGCGAAATGTAAAAGCATACGAAATTGAAATTTCAATACAGTTTCGTAGTGTGGTACCAAAATTGAGACAAAAAAAATTTGAAGAGTTACATCACTGCGAGTATCAGAAGCTCCGACTTGTGCGTCCTACCCATGTTGTATCATAACATAGTCTTATGCGGCGCACCTCGAGAACGATGCCAAAGACAAAGCAATAGGATGAAACCTGGGAAAAATAACTTTGCGCCTGCGCCTGGTTCCAAATTTGGGGCCTGTTAACTTATCAAGGGTTAAGCACTTGGGGTCTGTTGTTGCAGCAAATGGTGGATTGGAAACAGATGTACACCAGAGAGTGAATGAAGGGTGCAAAGTGTTGGGGGCAGTTAAGGGAGTAGTAAGAAGTAGAGGGTTGGGCATGAATGTAAAGAGAGATCTATATGAGAGAGTGATTGTACCAACTGTGTTGTATGAATCGAAGTTGTGGGGAATGAAAGTGACCGAGAGACAGAAATTGAATGTGTTTGAGATGAAGTGTCTAAGGAGTATGGCTGGTGTATCTCGAGTAGATAGGGTTAGGAACGAAGTGGTGAGGGTAAGAGCGGGTGTAAGAAATGAGTTAGCAGCTAGATTGGATATGAATGTGTTGAGGTGTTTTGGCCATGTTGAGAGAATGGAAAATTGATGTGTGCTAAAGAAGGTGATGAATCCAAAAGTTGATGGGAGAAGTACAAGACGAAGGCCAAGGTTTGGGTGGATGGATGGAGTGAAGAAAGCTGTAGGTGATAGGAGGATAGATGTGAGAGAGGCAAGAGAGCGTGCTAAAAATAGGAATGAATGGCAAGCGATAGTGAACAGTTCCGGTAGGCCCTGCTGCTTCCTCCCGTGACTTAGATGACCACGGAGGTAGCAGCAGTAGGGGATTCAGCGTTATGAAGCTTCTTTTGTGGTGGGTAACGGGGGAGGGTGGAGTGTGGCACCCTAGCAGTACCAGCCGAACTCGGTTGAGTCCCTTGTCAGGCTGGGAAGAACGTAGAGATGAGAGGTGCCCCATTTTTTTTTTCATTTGTTTGATGTCGGCTACCCACCAAAATTGGGGGAAGGGCCTTGGTATATGTATGTATATGAAATTATCAACATATAAGTCATGAGAGAGAGAGAGAGAGAGAGAGAGAGCACATGCAGACACACATATACATATATGTATACATAAATATATATATATATATATATATATATACATATATATATATATATATATATATAGACAGATATATATGTATATGTGTAAACGTATATATTTATGTATATATACATCTAAATACACACACACACATAAATATTTATTTATATATATATATATATATATATAAACACAAATACACACACACCTATATATATATATATATATGTATATACATATATATATATATATATATGTATATATATATATTTATATATATATTATATATATATATATATGTATATACATATATATATATATATATATATATATCTATATATATATATATATATATATATACACACAAAATCTCCAAGCACAAAGTTTTCAAAAGATTATTTTCGTCCTTCACGTGTAATGCTTTCCATGTGCCGAGTATCAGACTTAATAAAAATAATTTCACCTCCATGCATCTTTTAATACGTTTTATTTTCGGGGAAATA
>NC_090738.1:68875804-68888304 GCF_036898095.1 Palaemon carinicauda
ATATATATACACATATATATATATATATATATACATATATATATATATATATATATGTATGTATATATATATATATATATATGTATACATATATATATATATATATGTATATATATATATATATATATATATTTATATATATATTTATATATATAAATATATATATATATATATATATAGTATATATGTATATATATATATATATATATATGTGTGTGTGTGTGTGTGTGTGTGTGTTTATGTGTGTTTATGTGCATGTTCATGTGTGCCAATTGATTTATGTATGTATGTATGTATGTATGTATGTATGTGATTTTGAAAAGATGGTAACAAAATACCTTTCCTATTTTCCTACTTTTCCCTCTGCCACCTTCCACCCTCATTACTCCGAAGAATGATGATTCTCCCTAATTAAAGATTCGATTCACCTGATTAAAACCTGTTTTCCCACCTCAAAGGAAAACCTCAGTTTAGTTCAGACTTTGTCCCCCGGGTATAATCTCATTTTACGGAGTTCAAAAATTCCTGCAGCAGTTTTTAGGTGATGCTGATTCGCTGGAGCCTTTCACAGGTTTTATTTTGATTTTTGTCAGTTACCTGGTTTATTTTTTACTAGTCAAATAAGTTTAATAGAAAATGTATCCATCTCTTTTCTATATATTCACGACGACTGAGTTCATACCCTACTTACCTGATAATGGGTGGTCTCTCAGTCTTATTATTATTATTATTATTATTATTATTATTATTATTATTATTATTATTATTATTATTATTATTATTATTATTATTATTATTATTATTATTTCCCTTTTAGTAATATACTAATGTACTACAATACGTTCAATTAACGAAAAAGTATATTTCCAGTATAGCAATAAATCTGTAGTAAATAGTTGTTGAATTTGCATTATTTCCGGATTACAAAAGATATGATATCCATCATAGTCACACATACATGTTAATATAACAATGGTATCCTTCCAAAAATATTAAATTCAGAAAGACATTTGTTCATCGGATATCTCTAGTAAAATCTTTTTTTTTCCATTTATAGTTATTTGGGTAAAATTATTCTTCCAGACCAACAATATCCTTCTTTTACTTGATAAATATAATTGGATAATTAATTCATAAATGATATCTGATATTGGATATTAACTAAGACTCCTGCGTGATAATTACACCATTCATTAGCTCTCTGATTACCACTGAGGAAAACCACATAGGTTGTATTCAAAAGTGGTGTTAGAACTTATGATTATTATAAGGGAATTTTGGAATAAATATCTTAAACATTTAGTGAATAAGTTGAACCAGTGTCTGAACCTAACTCACTAAGCATAGGATTTTTGTTTATTATTCAAGGTGATATTTTTATGATACGAAAGAAATGCGAAATATTTGTTCTCGTACCTAAAATAGGAAGATCATATCTTTACATCATATGTGAGAATCAACTTTCAAGACAACGCTATTTCAAGTAAAAAATATCCAAGTTCCTTCCTTTTATTAGGCTTTATCTTCCTCATATTACCACGCTTTACCTTTTTTATTCTTATGTTGGTTTTCTATTGAAAGTTATTTTTATTCCATAAGCTTTGTTAGTAGCTCTTAAGGGAAATGCGTGAGGTTTGTGTGTGTTTGTGTGTTTGTTTGGTACATTGCTGCATTCTCCCGTGCAACACTGGCTCTGTACCTTCAGGCAGTTCGTAAGAGAAGTAAATTTCGAGGGGTTTACAGATGAAACAGGACAGAATATGAGGATGTTCATTAGATGTGACAGGCAGCGACAGGATATGTAGCAAAGACGGCACCTGTCCTTAACCCCTCTCCGGGGTTTCCTATATAAACAGTATTTGACTCTCCTGGATCTGAAGGGGAGCTCTTACTTTGAAACGAGGGTTGTTTCTCTATATGCACGGATACGGAAATTTACTGCGTGTTTCTTTTGACAATTTTTATTAAGAGTATGGGGAATTGATCAATCTATTTTTCACCAGTTTTCATAAACTAACCAAAGATTTTGTCATTTCATATATTTACATACAATGCGAAAAATCATTAATGTTGATAAATCCCTATCATATTAGAGCGTTAAAACGTATATCACACGATTTTTGATCTACTTTTTATCTTGAAATATATCAGTTTATATGATATAGGACATTTTCAGTCATTTATCCCGTGCCGGACATCATAAATGCTGCTGGAAATTAACGTTGCTGTGTTACAGAGGAATTAATTTGACAAGTATTACAGCTTTGTGGAATAGCCTTTTAATATAAACCACCTTGAAATTATCATTATAACTTAACAGAACAAATTACTTTCAACTTTAACGTTAAGGCCTTACATAGCAAATTAATTCAAAATCAAAGTACGTTTTCACGAAACCAATTACCTTCATATTTAGGTTACAGCCTTACAGGTAAAATCACTTTGAAATAAAACGTTAAAAGGTTTCAAAAACTAAAAAGAAAAGCTTACTTTGAGCTGAACGTGCCATCCTTCCAGAATAATCTACTTTAAAAGTCTAACAGTCGTGGGAGCACCCTGAATATAAACAACCGTAGTCTGAGTTCAATTAATATGATAATGGACCTTCTACTGTTTCCCTTCTTTCGTCAGGGCTGTTTCTCATTATCTGAGGAAGTTCCCTAATGTTGTGGAAGAGAGTCTACTCACCGTAGTTAGGGTTGAAATTAGTGCTTTACGACATATCTCTCATATTTAGCAGTTTTGTATTTACCTATTTGTAACTTTCTCACAAACTAGTCTTGCATAAAAAATAAAAATTAACAAAAAGTGATTGAATTATCTAAAGTTAATTCTTTGCTATAAATCTTTATACGGATTAACATTTTTTAGTTAATTACCCTCTACTAAATAAAATATATGATTTTTTTCATAAAATAAATACAAAACTCCCATGCAATATATAAGGGACATCTATAAAAATATTTTGAATAAAGCACGGAATGATTTATTTTTCATAATAAGTTTTCCCAATTAATCATTACTGAAAATCATTAAAAATATAGCAAGAAATGCGAAATGGAAATTAGAAATTGTTAATATTACTTACGTATTCATGCCTTGACTTATATCCTTATAAACAAACAAACGCATATATGCTCTGGTGGCCGGTCCTCGTCTCCTGCGGGTGACTAGGTATATTATAGTCTATTTTTATAGCGGTGCATATTTGCACTGACTCACAGGGGTGCCCTTTTAGCTCGGAAAAGTTCCTGATACCTGATTGGTCGGAAATATTTTTGTCCGAACACCTTCATTGTTCTCGAATGATTACCAAGTAATGTGAATCGAAACTTATTTATTAACCTATATTTCTCCATCAGATATATGTTTTGTCATTAAACAATGTAAAAGAATAAATATATTATAAAGAATCGTCTTGGTAAGTCTAAATTTAATAACACAATCCGCTGAAGTCAACGACAACAGCTTGTTTTCGGATGCACGCTTTGTAATTTTGTAATTTTTCACATATTTTAACACAAATTGCGATAAATTACTCTCAGCATAAGTTGACCATGTAAATATAAACTTTCTTTGAATACCAGAATTTATCAAAAACTTGGAATTAATAAAACCCGATATTTGTGAAAACTTATGGGGACGTAAAAGAACAGCCTGTAGCGGCCTGGCGGGAAAACGACCCCTTTGACTCGTAGACGCAGTTTTTTTTTTTTTTTTTTTTTTTTCGTAATATAGCTCGGCCTATTCCTTTCAGTTTAAATAGTCTTGCATTGTCTCTCTTTGTATTATTTTGCTTACTATTTTCCCACATTCCTGTTCCTCACCTGATATCTATCTATTTTCCCCGATATCCCTTCTTTCATATAGGCCTATGTGATATCAGCACTACGATTCCTTATGTTTTGTACCTTACGTCAGTATGTAAATAATAATAACAACATAAATTTTATGCTGTGTAGCAAGTATAACCTATTCTGTAAACCTGAAATTAAGCATAGTATTTTTTTTTATTCCCGCCTCTACACTATTTTAATGAGACTAGCACGCGCTTCCCTTCAAGCCATCACTTTCGACAGAGTATAAGAAATAAGGAATCGTAGTGCGGATATCCCATATATGAGAGAATGGATATCTGGGAAAATAGATATATATATATATATATATATAGGTATATATATATATATATATATACATATGTACATATATTCATATATATATGTATATATATGTATATATATATATATATATATATAGAAATAAATAAATCTATATATATATATATATATATAGATACATATATATATATATATACATATATATATATATATATATATGTATACTGTATATATATATATATATATATATACAAAGTGAGAGAGAGAGAGAGAGATAGAGAGAGAGAGAGAGAGAGAGAGAGAGAGAGAGAGAGAGCATGATGATTGAAATAATTTGAGATAGTAAATTCTATCTCCCTCATCATAAATTGGCCAAAATTCTCTTGAGACATTCTCCATCATTCCTTACGCAATAATGTGAAGAAAAAAAAATCAAAGAATGGAAAACATCTAAGGGAAAAGGGATCTTTTGAAGGCCGTAATTTTTTTGTAAAAGAAATCTCTTTGTTGGAAAAAGCTTGAATTCTTGACACGCCAGAGACAGTTCCATTCCCTGAAAAAAAAAAATGGATCTCTTTTTGCCACTCCAAATTACGTCGTAAATGCATTTCCGCGGACGAAATTCAGCGGTCTCAGAAAACAATTATATTAACAAGAAGGATTATGAAAACCTTTTTCATGGAATCTAGTTTTATTAATTTCACATGTAATTAAGTTGGAAAAATGTTATGTCCCATGGAAAACTCGCATGTTATCCATCCTAAGTATTTAATTCTAAAAGGATATTGAAATTTTGTAATTTAAATCTTTTTTATGATCCGATTGATGTCAATTGTAGAAAAGTGGGGTTAACTTGTAAACACAAATAAGAAATACTTGCAAATGGCATAAGCATATAAAATATACCCTCTGTTAATATATAAAAAAAACATTATATACAGGGGAAAAACATAAAGATCCAAGATCTTAAGTTCTTTCATCTTATAATTTTCATTAGACTCTTGTTCTTCTTTTTGTGAGAGAGAGAGAGAGAGAGAGAGAGAGAGAGAGAGAGAGAGAGAGAGAGAAATTATATTTTGAAGGGATTATTCATTTAATTGAATTGGACACGGACAAAAATATATGAAAAAATAAATATAACTAAAGCAGCAATGTATTTTTGGTTCCTCTTTATCTTCCCTAGAGGAAACATTATTTATTCCTTCCGCCAGCAAACGAACATTCATTATATTTCTCCCTTTTGAAGGGAAAAAGATAAAACAGATTCTAAATAAATGAAGAAGAGAGACTATTGTCCCAAATCTTATTTCTAACTCTCCTTCATCTCTTTTCGTCCCAATGTGGTAATTGTTTTTCCTGGATGAGATCGGTCGTTCCTGTCTTTCTGTTACTTTCTTTACTTTGATGGCTGCTTTTCCGGTCCCAAACAGCAGGGGAACCCACTCTCTGCAGGACCTCCACTATCGTTTTACCTTATTCGTTCAGAGTATTTAACTTTTCATGTCTCATATTCTTCATTTACTGTTAAATTGTCACTGTCAAAAGACTCATGAAATCAGAAAGTCTTCAGTTTCCTCTAGAAAGACATAATGTCTTCAATCATTCGAATGTTTCGTGGGAGCTTATTATATAGTCTCGGGGCCGCATATTGAAAGGCTCTAGAGCCTAAAGTAGACATATATCTAGGTTCCAACAGTTTGAAGCCATCTGTAACTATTCTTGTGTCGATACGATTTTTTGGCTGCGCAATATGTAGCAATTCTCTTAAGTATTTTGGACGCCCAGTTCTGATAACTTGGTGGGTTAATGTACACAGTTTAAACTTAATCTTCGCTTTAATCGGCAGCCAGTGTAAATCAATTAATATAGGGGTGGTCCTTTTTCTAGGTGGGACGCCTTTCATCAGACTTGCTCCTCTGTTTATTATGTTTTGTAATTTCTTAAGTTGCACTTTTGGTAAATTGTAATTGAGTTGCAATAGTCAATCCTGGCAATAACACAGTTTATCACAAGTTTCTTTACAGAATTATCGTCTAGGTACTTTTTTATAAACGCAATATTTCTTAGATGATAACCAGCAGTTTTTATTACATTATTTATTTGAGCATTTAGAGATAGGTTGCAGTCAAGAAATACACATAGATCTCGAACTTTACTAAATAACGGCACAGATTCAATATTTATGTTCATTTGACTATCACCAAAGTTTCTCACGCTGTTTCTCTTACCCACCACCATGAATTCAGTTTTGTTCTCATTTAATTTTAGTTGTTTAAATGTCATCCATTCTCTAACACTATCAAGGATTCGGTTTAGAGTTTCAGTAGTGTCATCTATATCATTCATGGAGAAGTAAAACTTTGCGTCATCTGTAAAAGGTTATACTCCACGCTATGCCTTTATAGTATTTTTATTAGACCAATAGTATAGATGCAGAATAAGATTGGGTCAAGTACACTCCCATTGGGTACACTTCTGTTTAAGGGTTCATTTGTACACAGTAATTTCTACCAACTAAGTAGTCTTTTAAGTATTCGAAGGCTTGATCTTCAACGCCGATGGACCGTAGATCATTTAGTAGCAGTTCATGCACCACTGTATCAAAAGTAGCACTAAGATCGAGCAGAATTAAGATACCCACATTTTTTTTCATCCATCATTTCTAGCATATCATTTACAACAGAGCAGATGGCTGTCTCCGGAGAGTATACTTTTCTGTAAGCAGATTGGTTGCCAGGCAAAGCTTCTATTACTTCTAAGTGGCTGACTAGTTGTTCAAGAATTATATATTCAAGTACTTTTGAGATAAAGGATAGATTTGAAATAAGTCTATATGAGCTTAATTCCTTGTAGTCCAGTGCATTTTTCAGAACTGGTGTGACTATAGCCATTTTCTCAGATTTAGGAAATTTACATTCAACAATGCTTGCATTTGCTATTCTCATTATTATTTCAGCTAGAGTAGAAAAGTCTCTCTCCAGTTACTTCAGATATTGGCATAGGATCGATCGCGCAGTTTGGTTTCTTTGCTCTCTTGATTATTCTGCTGTCATCATCTTGTGTTATGTTGTTAAATCTTATTAATTATTTCTGAGTGCCTGGTATATCATTAATTTGATGTTAAGTGTTTACGAATGCCCTGGTTATATTTTCAATTCTGTTTCTAAAAAATACTAGAAAATTATTTGCTAGTTCCTGGTCCCTGTATCCATCAGGTAGCTTCTTTTCTTTTACATTTCCCATTGTACTATTCAGGAGACGATATAACTTATTTATGTTTGTTGCTGCTTCGAGGATCTTTCTCTTATAGTATTCACTTTTTTTTTCTTCTTAGTAGGTAGTTATATTGACACGCAGCAGTTTTGTATTCTACCCAAGTACTTTCAGTTTTTAACCTATTCCACTTTCTTTCTTTACGTCTTTTTTCCCTCCTTTTTTTCCAAGGTCTCTCCATCAAACCATGGAGATTGGTCTATTACGGATATAGTCTTTTCCCTCGGTGGTCACATGGTATCATAATCACAATTACTCACTCTATTATTAGTGGTCATGAGACAGTTAGCACGCTTAGTTTGGTCAACATGATCACAGGGAATGTTGATAGCATCATTTATTTTCTTTGTAACATCTTCAATAAATACAGTAGAACAAAAATTAGATATATGTCTAAAGTTTATTTTCTTTACTAATGCATGTTTCTGTAGAGGCAGACTAAACGTAATGAGTTTGAGTATTGGGGAGATAGTACATTTCTGTTCAACTTTTATATCTGATACAATATTATTCATGTCATTACTTAGAACTAAGTCTAGCGTATGCCCAGTTAAAGTAGTTGTACAGTCGACATTATTCACTAGTCGATATGATTCTAGTAACTCACTAAATGCCAGAGCGTTGAAATTTGATGCGTCATCCACCCAAAAATTGAAGTCTCCACAGATAACTAATTCATTTTCCCCTATGGTAATCATCTCAATGAGAGCACCGAATTCTTCAAAACAGATACTAGTTTATAAATTATTATAAAAGATATTCTTCTATTTTTGGGCGTAAATTTTATTTCTATATATTCAAAGCTTGTTACACTAATTGTTTTCAACGTTTTGAAGTTTGAGTAGCTTTTATGAATAAAGAGTTGGACACCCCCACCAGACCTACCTTCTCTCAGTATGTGAAAGAAGGCATGTGTGGGGGGTGTCATTTCAGTGATCTTTGCCTTGTCCAAGTCATTTAGCCATGTTCCAGATAATGCTAGTATATCTAAATATTTCTCGTTTATCAATTCTCGAATTTGAAGTCTTTTTACCTACAGATTGTATATTTACATAGCCACAGTTTATCACATCCTTAGTAACCATGATCAGTATTTTCCGCTAGTCTTTTCAGTTCCAAGTTAAAAGCATTGCAGTCTCTAGAGTTTACTGTGTGGTCACTTGGTCTGTTTAACTTTGTGCAGTTTATACACTTAGACATTTGTGAATTACACTCCCTGGTGGGGTGTCTCCCTGAACATTTCCTGCACGCTCTATGTTCAACCTTAGACTTTTAATCTTATTCAAAATGTCCATACCTCTGACAGTGGTAGCAGGTGATCACGTGGTACTTATCACGTATGTTATAGATACCCCATCGTAACGAAACTTTGTCCCCATTATCATGAATAGCCTTCTGAAATTCAGGATCACATTTCAGCACATGGTGGGTGGTCCCCCCCCCCCCCCCAAAAAAAAAAAAAACATTTTCCTTCAGGACTAAACTTATCTTATCCTCTATATTTTAGATTTGGTTTGGGCAGCGATTTCTTTGAATCAAAGCATTTACTACATCATCTTCATCACTGTATACATTGCATATCATCATTTTCGGTTTTAGTTTTCCGGTTTTTCTCGTTTCAGTGTCAACCACCAATGACTGAATTTTGCCGCCTCTTTTCTGATCATATTGTTTGCAAAGTTTACAACATTTTCTTTCGTAGTTGACCTCGTGTTAAGTATAGGAATGTCTATAAGTGCTTGTTCAACCTCACCTTTTCTTTCAGTAATTTTAGTTGTTGTATTTGTTGATTTAATTATCAACAGATTTTTTTCTCTTAACTTTGTCAGCATTTGTCGGTTTCTCCGGTTTTGGGTTTATCAATGTTTGGCGTGTTGTTTTAATTGATTCTATATTAATGGCAAGAATGTCAACTTTCTCAGTGAGGTTAGTGGTCTGGGTGGAATTTGCTGCGTCTGCGCTAAGGTTAGCAAGTTTATTTTCCAAGTCATCTATTTTCGCATCTTATTCGTTCAGGGCCAGGTTTCTCATGTTTACATTTTCCTTTATTTTGGATATTACTAGATTGTTTTGTCTGGCTTGACGTGCGCAGTGTGGGCATAACCAATCTAGGTTAATCCGTTCATTCTCACTGATGGCTGTCACTATAAAAACACATCTCGTATGGTAGAGTCTGTTGCATTCACATACTATCCCTTTTTTCCTATCTCCATCCTTTTCATTACATTTGAAGCAGATGTAGTTAGGAGCAAACATGGTGGACTGTTTCTTAGCACGTAGTTTTCTCCATAAGACTAATTAATATCTTTTCAATGTTATTCTAAACGAGAAACACAAAGCTAAAACATGACTCAGGGCCTCAATAGCAGAGCTCGACACAACACGTCCACATAATGGTTAAAGTATATTCTAGATGTTACTTTGGAATTGAAGCTTTAGAATGAAGTTGGATTGACCACCATGGTAAGAAATGATAAAAAAATTTAATTAATTTATGTCACTTTTGTGGTCATACATCTTCCTGTTTTCCAGATTTCACATCATGTGGCAATGTTATATAAAATATACTTTTAAGAGGTTATCTGACATTGGGAAAAAGAGAAATATTTTTTTGAAAACCAAGAAATGACCTTACCTGTTAAAGTATATGGGCTAGTCTCTCTCTCTCTCTCTCTCTCTCTCTCTCTCTCTCTCAGGAAACTCAGCAAACTGAAAAGAAAAACAAAAATAAAACAAAAAAAGAAACAAAAAAGCAGGCCGCGTATGTACCGCACTATGCGCCAAAAAAGGCCTTTCAACCCAAATCTGCACATTTAGAGCCCAACTACAAAGAATGCATCTATAATGCCAGGGGGTTGGTGCAGATATGGGGATAATTGCAGGTTTATACACAATAATAAATATGAAGGCGAAAGAACAAATATAATAGAAAAGTTGGATTTTTTAATGGCAGAATTCTGAGAAATGAAGAAAAGAACATCATATCAGAACAGGAAGGAAGCATGGGAGAATCCATACTATTACCAGTATTAAATAATGGGGATGAAACACAAAACCATAATAGTGATGAATGCACAGGGTTTAGTCACGAGTAACTCTAAAAGAAAAATAGAGTTCCTAGAAGAACTAACCCAAATTGAAAAAATAGATATATTAAATATAAGTGAAACATGGTATTCCCAAGAGACTGGCAGTGATGACCAGATAAAGGGTTTCCAAACTTATAGATCAGACAGAAAAAATAGGAATCAAGGGGGAACCGCAATATATGGAAGAGACATAAATCAAGGAAAAGTCTGTGAAAAATACAGCAACACAGAATGTGAATTGATTGCGGTAGAATTTGAATTTGAAAAACTAGTGAATATTGTAGTTTACAGATCCCCAAATACTAAGGAGTTTGACATAATAATAGAAAAAATTGATGATATATGTAGAAACCATAAAGAATGGAATATACTCCTATCCGGAGATTTTAACTTTCCTTTCGTGGATTGGAAAGAACGGATAGAAGAAAGTGGTTGTATGTATACATATAAAAAAGAAAGTAATAGTAGCGCAGAAGATAAGAGGCAATTTGAAAAGCTTCAAGATATGCTATTAGAACATGATATGCAACAAATAAACCAGATTCCAACAAGAAAGGAAAATGTCCTAGATCTAGTATTTGTGAATGAGGTGAATTATGTTAAAGAAATAATAGTGTATAACACGGGAATTTCAGACCACAATGTCATAGAATTGATAGTTCGTTCCAAAGCAAGTGATCGCAGAATTAATGAAAGCACAAAACTTTGGGAAGGATATGGAAAATATTATTTTTACAGTAAGAATATAAAATGGTCAGAAATAAATGAAGAACTGAATAAAGAATGGAAAAATGTATTTGTAAGTGATAATATACAGGTAAATACGGACATACTGTACAAAATACTGGAGAAAATTGTTGAAAAATATGTACCGAAAAAAAAACAATAAACAAAAGACGTGCATACCAAGAGACAGAAGGATCTTATTTCAGAAAAAAATGTGTGGAAAATGAGGGAAATAAAATGTAAGATAGAAAATGCAGAACAAAAGATTATACAGTCGAAAAAAAATGAA
This sequence comes from Palaemon carinicauda, assembly GCF_036898095.1. Taxonomy (NCBI): domain Eukaryota; kingdom Metazoa; phylum Arthropoda; class Malacostraca; order Decapoda; family Palaemonidae; genus Palaemon; species Palaemon carinicauda. Next base: position 68,887,300 of record NC_090738.1, read on the forward strand.
AAAAAGGGACTTAGAAGAAAGGACACTTCAAAATATAAAAAGAAACCCCAAAGTACTTTACTCCTATGCAAAAAAAGATGAATAAAGGGAGAATACAAATAGGCCCTCTAAGAATTGTAGGATGGCTAATGAATGAAAAAAAGGAAATATGCAACATATTAGCAGAAAAATATAAGAGTGAGTTCACGCCAAGAATTGCGAATGAGAATAATGAAACAGAAATGAGAGAAGAAAATGTTGAATATCTAACGGATATAGATATTAATGAAGCAGATATTGTCAAGGCTATAAACTAAATTAAAAATGGATCGGCAGCCGGACCAGATGGAGTTCCAGCGATTTTGTTAAAAAACTGCAAACACTATCGCGAAGCCGCTTGCAATACTGCTAAGACAAAGTGTAGATATGAGCGAGATATATGTTAAACATAAATTAGCTTATATAACCCCTATCTTCAAAAGTGGATCAAGACTAGAGGCAAGCAATTATAGACCTGTTAGTCTAACATCACATATTATGAAAGTGTATGAGAGGGTAATAAAAAAGAGATATAATGAACCATTTGGTCAAAAATAATTTGTTTAATATGGGTCAACACGGTTTCGTGCCTGGAAAAAGTACACAGACCCAACTAATAGCACACTATGAAAACAAATATAAAAATATGATAAATGAAAAAGACACAGATGTGATCTATCTAGATTTTGCAAAAGCCTTTGACAAGGTAGACCACAATATATTAGAGAAAAAAATGAGAAAGCATAATATTGTGGGAAAGATAGGAAAATGGGTAAAAGAATTCCTGCAAAACAGAAAACAGATAGTGGTTGCAAATGACGAGAAATCAGATGAAGCCCAGGTAATATCGGGTGTGCCACAAGGTACGATATTAGCTGCACTGCTGTTTGTTATTATGATCTCAGACATAGACTATGATGTTGAAAACTACGTAGTGAGAAGTTTCGCCGATGACACAAGAATAAGTAGAGAAATTACTCGTGATGA
>NC_090738.1:68893304-68894534 GCF_036898095.1 Palaemon carinicauda
CATTTACCAGTTTTCCAATGTGATACAATAGGAATTTATATACCTTGTAATTTTTTTTTATTACGATGATTAAGATATATGTAGGGAATCATAGGTCCAAAAATATTAAATCACGGCATTATGATTGTTCACTGTCTACTTACCTCTTCGTAAGGGTAGAAGAGACTCTCCAGCTATGGTAAGCAGCTCTTCCAAGGGTAAAGGCACTCCAAAATTAAACCATCGTTCTCTATAGTCAATTCTTTTTATTTAGGAAGATTTGCACCAACCTGCAGGGGTGCCCTTTTAGCTCGGAAAAGTGTCCTGATCGCTGATTTGTTGGACAAGATAACTCTAACCAACCAGATAGCAGGAAACTTTTCCAAACTAAAAGGGTATAGTTTTAGGTAGTGCCGTAGACTCTCTACCATGGTCTTCCACAGTCTTCGGTTGGAGTTCTCTTGATTGAAGGTGCACCCAAGGAACTATTCAATTTTCTTTCTTTCCCTCTTGTTATTTTGAATTTCTTTTCCTCTTGTTATTTTCAAGTTTTTAGTTTATATATGAAAGATTTATTTTAATATTATTATTGTTCTTATACTTTTTTTTTAGTTTTACTAGTCACCTTTCTTCACTGAGCTATTTTCCCTGTTAGAGCGCTTAGGTTTATAGCATCCTGGTTTTCCAACTAGGGTTATAGTTGATCAAGTAATAAAGTAAAATAATAATATATGTTTAAGGTATACTATAGGTACTCACGTAGATTTGAAAGGTTCTATATAAATCCATATATTTATTAACCTGATGGAAGGGCTATTAATTTGAACAAACTTTAAAGTAATTACCATATTTTTTTTCTTTGTAAAAGAAATCATAACTATTTTGAGAATTTGAGTAAATACTCTGGGATCTTACTTTCATAGAATGATATTTGTTGTTAAGCGTACATATTGTTGTTAAGCGTATATACAAAAGCACATAAGAAATCACTTACATATACACATAAGTATAGACAAATGCCTATATACACATACAAATATCTCGTTCAGAGAATGCATTAATAGCAGTCAAGGCATTTTCAATTTGTTTATCCTCTTCTGATTCAATCACTTCCCTTAGACAGTCCAACAATAGAAGCACAGCCAAACATAGAATCCTAAGGTGTTCTCTGGATACCAGAATGAACCACTTTGTTTTCCGTGAACTGAAAAAATTAAGCCTGTGGCTCCATAAAGTAGATTATTCATTTTT
>NC_090738.1:68895034-68902534 GCF_036898095.1 Palaemon carinicauda
TTTACATCGTGTCAATTACATTTTTCTACTAAAAACCGCTATGTCATTACTATTCTTTTTCTTGTGCGGGTCCAATATCCGTAATCAACAATATCAAAACCAATTATGGCACCTTAATTTAAAGATTTAAAACATCCATATGATTTAAACTGAGCGTCCTAGTTCCCTTTTATCCTAAAATCCATTTGGAACGTAAATTATCAAAAGTACTGTTACGCTACTCGGACATCCCTTCAAAGGTATACTCGGTCGCGCGCGACCCCGACTCCAAAATAAATTCAGGAAAAATTCAGTTATGCATCAATCTGTATTTTTTGACTTGCTAAACATACTTAAAAGAATGCTAAAAAATACTGGAAATATAAATGATACCCATCTACAAAATAACTATTGATTGGAAATATATTAAAAATTTAAGTATACAAAAAAAAGACTTGACGTAAATATTCACAAAAAATAGAAATATACATATACACATAAATCCCTTTAGGGACACCTTCTTAGATGGCAAAGCAACAGCGAGTAATTGCTGGAAATGAGTTGGACCCATAGAAGTCAAGATCTGAAATAAAAAAAAAGGTAATTTTTTTTGGCCAAAAAACTAGTCCAAGTTTCACTAATTTTTTCTAATACCTAAATGAAATAGGAAGAGGCTAATTTCTTCATGGAATAGACTCATATTATCCTAGAACAGAAATACATAATAAAATGAGCACTAAGATGTAATTTACTGTTATATCTGGGGCGAAATCTAAAGGTAATTTTTTGACGGCCTAGTTTCACAATGTAAATTTCTTATGAAAATCATTGTATCTCTAAATATGATATTTATGCATTAAAATATACCAAAATATCACGATTTCTATACAGAACAAGAATATATAGAGATATGCCAACTTACCTTTCGGGTATGTCAACAAAATGGCCGCAGACCTCAACAACTCTTACAGCCCAATCTACCACTTGAAATGAAGAATTGGTATGTAAATTTCAAGGTGTTATTTATTTATCTAATTATTAGTGGGTTGGAATGAAACTGATTTGATGGCTTTCTGGATATTTGGCAATTATTTTTCTCATATAAAATTTAAATTCTTTGAAAAATATTTTAGATAAAATATTTTGTAAAGATTAAAATTTCCGTATTTATACAAACAAGTACTAAAAAAAAGAAAGTTTCATGATTTAGCCTAGCTATAACTATCAGGTACAGTTCAGATACAAGACAGTTTGAAGCTATGGACAAACAGGCTTCCTGCTCTTCAAACAAGTGGTGTTTGTAATGTGGTCAGTCTTAGGTGGGCAGCTATGACAGTGAGTCCTTTCAGGAAGCTTGATGTGATCAACACAAAACTGATACTATACTTACAGCAAGAGAAAATAGAATTAGTAACTAATAAAAGTAAAAGGATATCAAATAGCAAATCGGTAGCCAATCAAAGTAAAAGGAAATCAAAATAAGAAACTGCTGACCAATAAAAAGTAAAATAATATCAAATTATTATATATACATAAACTATGATCTATAATAATAATGATGATATTAATAATAATAATATTAATAATAATAATAATAATAATAATAATAATAATAATAATAATAAAAATAATAATAATAATAATAATAATAATAATAATAATAATAATAATAATAATAATAATAATAATAATAAAACACTATATAAATCAATTTCAAGTACCTAATACTCATAAGAAAAATATTGACAAATACGAAGGAGAAATTATCAGAGAAATATATATCAAACACATGAGGTTGCAAGCTCCATATTATCATCCACATTTCTTTTTAACTCCATTAGAAGTGTGTTGATGACATCCATGCCGAGGGAATACTGCCTGCTGGCCATTATTGAAGATAAATTCAAAATAAATAGAAAAAAAAATCAGAAATTTGCAAAAAATAAAAAAAATTCAGAAATTAGCATTTGAGGGAAAATGGACCTTATGGCAATATATGGCATCTAAGCCAAAACCAATGTCATGCAAGTGGTACACACACCATCCACCCACACTTTCCAACTATAAAGAAACAAACAAGTATCAACACTGTTCGACAATTTATAATTATGTAATAACTTTGCTGTTTGATCACTTACCCCTATAAAGGTATTTAAAGGTCGAGGTCGACCCCTGGGGGGGGGGGGGGGGGTAAAAAAACGGGGAAGGAGGGAAGTTAGACGAAAATCAGTCCTAAAGCAGACAATGGCATGTAGACTAGTCACCCCTTGCAGGTCGATCACTTCCATGTTCGAGACAGCTGATGATTTATGGGGAAAAATACAGGTTTTGAACATGCTTTAGGGGTCGCGTACGACCCATCATACCGGTCCAGGGTAGATGTGAGTATTTTTACTAACTAAGAGAGAGAGAGAGAGAGAGAGAGAGAGAGAGAGAGAGAGAGAGAGAGAGAGAGAGAGAGAGAGAGAGAGAGACTAGCCCATATACTTTAACAGGTAAGGTCAATTCCTGGTTTTCAAAAAAAAATTCTCTTTTTCCCAATGTCAGATAACATCTTAAAAGTATATTTTATATAACATGGCCACATGATGTAGAACCTGGGAAACAGGAAGATGTATGACCACAAAATTGACATAAATTAATTAAAACTTTTTATCATTTCTTACCATGGTGGTCAATCCAACTTCATACTAAAGCTTCAATTCCAAAGTAACGTCTAGAATATACTTTAACCATTATGTGGACGTGGTGTGTCGAGCTCTGCTATTGAGGCCCTGAGTCATGTTTTAGCTTTGTGTTTCTCGTTAGTATAACATTGAAAAGATATTAGTTAGTCTTATGGAGAAACCTACGTGCTAAGAAACAGTCCACCATGTTTGCTCCTAATTACATCTGCTTCAAATGTAATGAAACAGATGGAGATCGGAAAAAAAAGGATAGTAAGTGAATGCAAAAGACTCTACCATAAGAAATGTGTTTATATAGTGACAGCCATCAGTGAGAATGAACGGATTAACCTAGACTGGTTATGCCCACACTGCGTACGTGAAACCAGACAAAACAATTTAGTAATATCAAAATTAAAGGAAGTTGTAAACATGAGAAATCTGGTCTTGAACGAACAAGAAGCGAAAATAGATGACTTGGAAAATAAACTAGCTATCCTTAGCGCAGACGCAGCAAATTCCACCCAGACCAATAACCTCACTGAGAAAGTTGACATTATTGCCATTAATATAGAATCAATTAAAACAACATGTCAAACATTGATAAACCCAAAACCGGAGAAACCGACAAATGCTGACAAAGTTAAAAGAAAAAAAAAATCTGTTGATAATTAAATCAACAAATACAACAACTAAAATTACTCAAAGAAAAAGCGAGATTGACCAAGCACTTAAACACATTCCTATACTTAACACGAGGTCAACTACGAAAGGAAATGTTGTAAACTTTGCAAACAATATGATCAGAGAAGAGGTGGCAAACAAAATTCAGACATTGGTGGTTGGCACTGAAACAAGAAAAACCGGAAAACTAAAAGCCAAAATAATGATATGCAATGTATACAGTGAGGAAGATGATGTAGTAAATGCTTTGATTCAAAGAAATCGCTGCCCAGACCAAAACCAAAATATAGAAGATAACATAAGTGTAGTCCTGAAGAAAAATGCCTGGGCGGGGGGGGGGGGGACCACCCACCCTGTGCTGAAATGTGACCCTGAAGCTCAGAAGGCTATTCATGATAATGGGGACACAGTTTCGTTACGATGGGGTATCTATAACATACGTGATAGGTACCACGTGATCACCTGATACCACTGTCAGAGGTATGGACATTTTGAAACAGATTGCAAGTCTAAGGTTGAACATAGAGTCTGCGGGAAATGTTCAGGGAGACACTCCACCAGGGAGTGTAATTCGCAAGTGTCAAAGTGTATAAACTGCACAAAGTTAAACAGACCAAGTGACCACACAGTAAACTCTGGAGACTGCAATGCTTTTAACTTGGAACTGAAAAGACTAGCAGAAAATACTAATTATGGTTACTAGGGATGTCATAAACTGTGGCTATGTAAATATACAATCTGTAGGTAAAAAGACCTCAAATTCGAGAATTGATAAACGAGATATATTTAGATATACTAGCATTATCTGAAACATGGCTAAATGACTTGGACAAGGCAAAGACCACTGAAATGATACCCCCCACACATGCCTTCTTTCACATACTGAGAGAAGGTAGGTCTGGTGGGGGTGTCGGATTCTTTATTCATAAAAGCTACTCAAACCTCAAAACGTTGAAAACAATTAGTGTAACAAGGTTTGAATATATAGAAATAAAATTTACTCCAAACAAATAGAAGAATATCCGTTATAATAATCTACAAACTTCCTAGAACAAACACTAGTATCTTTTTTGAAGAATTCGGTTCTCTCATTGAGATGATTACCATAGGGTAAAATGAATTAGTTATCTGTGGAGATTTCAATTTTTGATGGATGACGCATCAAATCCCGACGCTTTGGCATTTAGTGAGTTACTAGAATCATATCGACTAGTGAATAATGTCGACTGTACTACTACTTTAACTGGGCATACGCTAGACTTAGTTCTAAGTGATAATATGAATAATATTGTATCAGATATAAAAGTTGAACAGAAATGTACTATCTCCCCAATACACAAACTCATTACGTTTAGTCTGCCTCTACAAAAACATGCATTGGTAAAGAAAATAAACTTTAGACATATATCTAATTTTTGTTTTACTGTATTTATTCAAGATGTTACAAAGAAAATAAATGATGCTATCAACATTCCCTGTGATCATGTTGACCAAACTAAGTGTGCCAACTGTCTTATGACCACTTATAATAGAGTGAGTAAAAGTGATTATGATACCATGTGACCATCGAGGGAAAATACTATATTCGTAATAGACCAATCTCCTTGGTTTGATGGAGAGACTTTGGAAAAAAAGAAGGGAAAAAAGACGTAAAGAAAGAAAGTGTAATAGGTTAAAAACTGAAAGTACTTGGGTAGAATACAACACTGCTGCGTGTCAATATAACTACCTACTAAGAAGAAAAAAGTGAATACTATAAGAGAAAGATCCTCGAAGCAGCAACAGACATAAATAAGTTATATCGTCTGCTGAATAGTATAATGGGAAATGTAAAAGAAAAGAAGCTACCTGATGGATACAGGGACCAGGAACTAGCAAATAATTTTCTAGTATTCTTTAGAAACAAAATTTAAAATATAACCAGGTCATTCGTAAATACTTAACATCAAATTAATGATACACCAGGCATTAAGAAAAAAAAATAATACGATTTAACAACATAACACAAGATGACATCACCAGAATAATCAAGAGAGCAAAGAAACCAAACTGCGCGATCGATCCTATGCCAATATCTGAAGTAACTGGAGAAAGAGACTTTTCTACTCTAGCCGAAATAATAAAGAGAATAGCAAATGCAATTATTGATGAATGTAAGTTTCCTAAATCTGAGAAAATGGCTATAGTCACACCACTTCTGAAAAATGCACAGGACTACCAGGAATTAAGCTCATATAGACCTATTTCAAATCTATCTTTTATCTCAAAAAGACTTGCATATGTAATTCTTGAACAACTAGTCAGTCACTTAGACGTAATAGAAGCTTTGCCTGACAACCAATCTGCTTACAGAAAACTATACTCAACGGAGACAGCCATCTGCTCTGTTGTAAATGATATGCTAGAAATGATGGATGAAAAAAAATGTGGTATCTTAATTCTGCTCGATCTTAGTGATGCTTTTGATACAGTGGTACAAGAACTGCTACTAAATGATCTACGGTCCATTGGCGTTGAAGATCAAGCCTTCGAATACTTAAAAGACTACTTAGTTGGTAGAAATTACTGTGTACAAATTGGAAACTTATTCATCATATTAACCCTTAAACAGAAGTGTACCCCAGAGGAGTGTACTTGACCCAATGTTATTCTGCATCTATACTATTGGTCTAATGAAAATACTACACAGGCATAGCGTGGAGTATAAACTATTTGCAGATGACACAAAGTTTTACTTCTCCATAAATTATATAGATGACAATACTGAAACTCTAAACCGAATCCTTGATAGTGTTAGAGAATGGATGACATTTAAACAACTAAAATTAAATGAGAACAAAACTGAATTCATGGTGGTGGGTAAGAGAAACAGCGGGGGAAACTTAAGTGATAGTCAAATAAATATAAATAATGACTCTGTGCCGTTATCTAGTAAAGTTCGAGATCTATGTGTATTTCTTGACTGCAACCTATCTCTAAATGCCCAAATAAATAATGTAATAAAAACTACTGGTTATCATCTAAGAAATATTGCGTTTATAAAAAAGTACCTAGGCGATAATTCTGTAAAGAAACTTGTGATAAACTGTGTTATTACCAGGATTGACTATTGCAACTCAATTACAATTTACCAAAAGTGCAACTTAAGAAATTATAAAACATAATAAACAGAGGAGCAAGTCTGATAAAAGGCGTCCCACCTAGAAAAAGGACCACCCCTATATTCATTGATTTACACTGGCTGCCGATTAAAGCGAGGATTGAGTTTAAATTATGTACATTAACCCACCAAGTTATCAGAACTGGGAGTCCAAAATACTCAAGAGAATTGCGAAATATTGCGCAGCCAAGAAATCGTGTCGACACGAGAATAGTTACAGATGGCTTCAAACTGTTGAAACCTAGATATATGTCTACTTTAGGCTCTAGAGCCTTTCAATATGCGGCTCCGAGAATATATAATAAGCTCCCACGAAACATTCGAATGATTGAAGACATTAAGTCTTTAAAGAGGCAACTGAAGACTTTCTGATTTCATGAGTCTTTTGACAGTGACGATTTAACAGTAAATGAATAATATGAGACATGAAACGTTAAGTACTCTGAACGAATAAGGTAAAGCGACAGTGGAGGTCCTGTAGAGAGTGGGATTCCCCTGCTGTTTGGGACCGGAAAAGCAGCCATCAAAGTAAAGTAAGTAAGTAACAGAAAGACAGGAACGACCGATCTCATCCAGGAAAGACAATTACCACATTGGGATGAAAAGAGATGAAGGAGAATTAGAAATAAGGTTTGTGACAATAGTCTCTCCTCTCCTCTTATTTAGAATCTGTTTTATCCTCTACCCTTCAAAAGGGAAAAATATAATGAATGTTCGTTTGCTGGCGGTAGGAACAAATAATGTTTCCTCTAGGGAAGATAAAGAGGCGCCAAAAATACATTGCTGTTTTAGTTATATTTAATTGTTCATATATATTTGTCCGTGTCCAATTCAATTAAATGAATAATCCCTTCAAAATATATTTTCTCTCTCTCTCTCTCTCTCTCTCTCTCTCTCTCTCTCTCTCTCTCTCATATAAAGAACAAGAGTCTAATGAAATATCTTTGATCTTTATGTTTTTCCTCTGTAGATAATTGTTTGTTATATATTAGCAGAGGGCATATTTTATAT
>NC_090738.1:68907534-68910034 GCF_036898095.1 Palaemon carinicauda
TACCAGCGCCACTGTAAGAGTTAGACATGCAGATGACCCCACATAGACTATTCGAAATTAGTGTGAATCATACAATAGGAGGAAGAACGTTCAGTTATGCTGCACCGAGACTCTTTAACGACCTTCCACTCGATGTCAAGAATAGCACAAATGTGGCTGCCTTCAAGAAAAAACCTGAAGACTCATCTTTTTAGAAAGTGTTATAATAGTGACCTGAAAACTATTAAGCCTGAATACAAATGCTAGCGAAATAACTGATAACGATACAGAGCAAAATATTAACTGGAAAGGAATTATTTTTTCATACACCAAGGCCCGCCTGAACAGACCTTCAGTGTTTGATGGAGGGCGAGAAATAAACCTCTAAAAGTAAAAGTAAAAGTAAAGTATTACCTTAAAGGTTGTTTATTTTAAAAGGCTATTCCACAAAGCTGTAATATTTGTCAAATTAATTCCTCTGTAACAATGCAACGTTAATTTCCAGCAGCATTTATAATGTCCAGCACGGGATAAATGACTGAAAATTTCTGATATTATATAAACTGATATAATGCAAGATAAAAAGTAGATAAAAAAATTGTGTAATTTACGTTTTAACGCTTTAGTATAATAGAGATTTATCAACTTTACTGATTTTTCGCATTGTATGTAAATATATGAGATGACAAAATCTTTGGTTAGTTTATGAAAACATGCGAAAAATACTCTTAATAAAAATGGTCAAAAGAAACACGCAGTAAAATTCTGTATCCGTGCATATAGAGAAACAACCCTCGTTTCAAAGTAAGAGCTCCCCTTCAGATCAAGGAGGGTAAAATACAGGTTATCGAGGAAACCCTGGAGAGAGGTTAAGTGACAGATTCTGTCTTTGCTACGTATCCAATTCCGTCGCTGCTTGTCACATCTAATCATCATCATCATATTCTTTCCTGTTTCGTCTGTAAACCACTGGAAATTTACTTCTCTTACGAACTGCCTGAAGGTACAGAGCCAATGTTGCACGGAAGAATGCAGCAATGTACCACACACACACACACAAACACACACACATACGTATGGAATATCATAAGAATGTCAGATAATTCAATCTACCAACCTCACTCATTTCCCTTGAGGGATGACAACAAAGCTCATAGAATAAGTATAACTTTTAATTGAGAACCAACATAAGAATAAAAAAGGTAAAGCGTGGTAATGTGAGGAAGATAAAGCCTAACTAAAGGAAGGAACTGGAAAGTTGATTCACACATATGATGTAGAGATATGATCTTCCTATTTTAGGTACGAGAATAAATATTTCACATTTGTTTCATATCATAAAAATATCACCTTGAATGATAAATAAAATTCCTATGCTTACCAGGAGTTTAGTTCAGACACTGATTTAACTTATTCACTAAATGTTTAAGATATATATTCCAGATTTCCCTTATAATAATGATGAGTTCTAACACCCACTTTTGAATGCAACCTATGTGGTTTTCCTCAGTGGTAATCAGAGACCTTATGAATGGTGTAATTATCACGCAGGAGTCTTAGTTAATATCCAGTATCAGATATCCTTTATGAATTAATTATCTAATTATATTTATCAAGTAAAAGAAGGATATTGTTGGTCTGAAAGAATAATTTCACCCAAATAACTATAAATGGAAAAAAAAAATTTACTAGAGATATCCGATGAACAAATGTCTTTCTGAATTTAATATTTTTGGAAGGATACCATTGTTATATTAACATGTATGTGTGACTGTGATGAATATCATATCTTCTGTAATCCGGAAATAATGCAAATTGAACAACTATTTACTACAGATTTATTGCTATACTGGAAATATACTTTTTCGTTAATTGAACGTATGGTAGTACATTAGTATATTACTAAAAGGGAAATGATAATAAGTTCTTATATTATTCAAGACAGAAACGCATTATACGGCATCGACAAATTGAATCTGTTATGTTTGGGACGCCATTTGTAAAGGAGTTATATAAAATATAATGAGAAAAATTGAATGACGGATTCTGGGATATTATTTCAATGTTATTATGATATACATTTTCTGAAACAAATGAAAATAATATTAATAATAATAATAATAATAATAATAATAATAATAATAATACAAATAATAATAATAATAATAATAATAATTATAATCAAATTAATAATAATAATAATAATAATAATAATAATAATAATAATAATAATAATAATAATAATAATAATTATAATAATAATAATAACACTGAGAGACCACCCATTATCAGGTAAGTAGGGTATGAACTCAGTCGTCGTGAATATATAGAAAAGAGATGGATATATTCTTTATCAAACTTATTTGACTAGTAAAAAGTAAACCAGGTAATTGACAAAAATCAAAATAAAACCTGTGAAAGGCTCCAGCGAATCAGCATCACCTAAAAAACTGCTGCAGGAATTTTTGAACTCCTTAAAATGAGATTATACCCGGGGGATGAAGTCGGAACTAAACTGAGG
>NC_090738.1:68920034-68925034 GCF_036898095.1 Palaemon carinicauda
GCTGAATGTACTGATATAAATTATTCACTTCGAATTTCTCGGAAAAAACTATCAACTGTTCTTTGATAAATGTTGTTAGTAAGGGAATAGAAATTTTGTGATCTAACAAAACAAAGCAAAGGAGATGCATATGAATATATATGGTACACGGGATGAAATATTACAGCGATTAGATGCTTAATGAAAGAGGGGTAATGGTTCCTCTACATCACCTGGATAATTGCTGTTCTTTTTCACCTTATTTGTTTTCAAATAAACATAATTACCAAAATACCTGATAATAAATTCTACTATTTTTCAAAGGGGAAGAAAATTATGGCATATAATTTTGTTTCTTTTTTTTGGAATAAGTTGGCGGTATTTAGTTTATATATATTTAATAGCCACCCTCTCTCATTATAAAAATTTGCTGATATTTTTGACATATTAGATATAATTAATCCAAAAATTTTGTTTAGTCCTTTTTTCCTCATCATTTAAATTATTTCAATGTCTTTGCTTTTTGAATGTTATTTTATCAATTTATTTGATTATATATATATATATATATATATATATACATATATTTATATATATATATATATATATATGTATATATATATATATATATATATATATAATCATATCTATATTATTTCTCTACTATTGTTTTCGTAGTTCTTTAACGGTAATATAATATGTCCATTGTTTTTTAAATTTATTGATGTATAATAATGGAATATCCTGTTGCGAGTAATTGAGAAAAAAATTATTGTTTATTCGTATATATATTTTTGCGTGTGTATATATGCATATATGTATACACAAGACACACAAACACAGACACACACACACACACACACATATATATATATATATATAGATATATATATATATATATATATATATATATATACATATATTTACATATATACATATATATATATATATATATAGATATATATATTTATATATATAAATATATATATATATATATATATAGATAGATATATTTATACACACACATATATATATATATATATATATTTATATATATATATACAGAGAGAGAGAGAGAGAGAGAGAGAGAGAGAGAGAGAGAGGGGGGGGGATTATTTAATTTCTTTAAGGAAGTATGAGCTTTTTCCTTCTGTAGAAATATTGAACGTAGAATTTTATTTCTTGATTCTTTCAAGATTCCAAAGGGTTTAAATCTTAGTTTCAAAATCCTGGTTACAATTATTTCATATCTTAAACTTAAGTATCATTGTTAAGATTATACATCAACTGAAATATTTATGTTTTGTGAAATAATTAACCATGATTGAATTCAAATGAAAAATAAAAATACGTATATATTATCGAAAATCAAACAAATCAAATATATTATATAATGTATATACCACTGGGGGAGAGCTAATAAATTCACATTTTCGAGAATAAAATAGGCTAATGAGTACAAATATATATGAAGTGGTATTATGTCTTTCCTAAGGGGCACCTATGATATTAAAATCACATTCCTTTTGATTTGTCTTATTTGTGTATAGGTTAAAAAAAAATCTAAAGAATACACTTGCCCCTTTATTTAGGTGAATGCTTGACGGACTCCTTTTCATTAAGTCTCATCCCACATTCAGTAAGTGAATAAAGGATAGAATTGACCGTAGGTTTATGCAGCGCATTGATTTCAAGCCTTGTTTTTAGTGTTTGCGTATTGTTGTTATTAAACTTCTTTAGCACAACGATATTATTGTAACTTTTTGACTTAGTAGAGAACAATCTCATCTTTCGTCAATTATATGTATTTCTTTTATTCTATTTAAGAGCAATGTATAACAGTCAATATTGAAGAGCATTATAGTACTTTGAAGATATAAACAACGTACAAGATAGTCACTATGGTTGATTCATAGACTATATTACTAAATATGCATATCTCTATGAATGTATTTTTCCCTTAAAACATAAATCCATATACAAATTTGATTCTATATCTGAATTATTTAACTTTCGTATGTCTAAAAAAATGAATATTTCATTGGTTGGTAGAATGAAATATGTTATTCTTGTTCAACCCCCAGCACATAAGATTTCATAAATGATGAACTTAATCCGACTTTTATGTTTCTGCTGAATATGATACAAATCAAGGCTCATTCTGAATTCATTAGAGAGAAATTACCAATAGTTGTTTGATAAATGTCGAGGTTAAAGGATTGGAAATTTTGCGATATTACAACACAAAGAGAAGGAGATAAATAAAACGCCTATTACCTCGATAACTGCTGTTCATTTTGAACCATATTCGATGTCAATTGCATATAAATAACAAAAATACCTGATAATTTTCTCTACAAGTTTCCGAGAAGGAAACAAATCATAGCATACATATTTTTTTTTCTGGGAAAGGTCGGTGGTTTTATTTTTCTTTTCTTTTGTTTTCTTTTTTACTAGACACAACATTCATAAAAAAAATTGAGATACTTTTCAAAAAAAAAGAAAAAAAAACAATTTGGGAAGGGATTTTTTTATTCGTTTGTAAATTCCCTTTTTCTCATCGTTTAACATTATTTCTATGTTGTTGTTTTTCTTTTATTATTTAATTGTTAATCAATTTATATGATTATCTTTATACTTTTTGTGTATAATATTCCTCTATTTTTTGTCGTACATTTTTACTACATTATATTTATTTATTTAATTATCATTTTTTAAGTTTATCAATATAAGAAAATAGAAGATATTATTACGGTTAAGAAGAGATGTCATTAGAAAAATTATTATTCGATAAACGAACATAGGTGTTTGCATGCTTTTATTATGCAGGTATGTGTATAAATATTTTAGGTCGTATATGTAAATATAATAATTTTCCTATACGTTTTGTTACCATTTGTTGGCTACCCAAATCAGATGAGAAAACAACGCCAAAAACATTCACTGCTTTATGCGTGCTTATTTTTCAACATTCAATTTAGCTGGGGAATTTAAAAAGAGGAAAAAGAGAGAATAACACGCCTGGATTCTGGTTTATTCTTATTCCTATATCTATTAGATAAACATGGTTATATTAAGAAAAAAAAACGCGAATGTTTACAAGATTAGCTTTGTAATTTTCGTAGTATTATTCTAAAGGCCAATGAGAACATATTATTTGGAAAAAGCATTTGTAGTTTATACTCTTGCTAGAAATATATATAATTTTATAGTAGTTTTAATATTATAAACACTTTCAAATACTCATAATTCCATAATACGGAAAATTTACTTTATCGTGTTTCAGTTACTCCATCTCAATATAGACACAACGACTCGTTTTATAAGATATGCTCCCAAGACGATGACTTTTAGTTTTAGATCCGTAATGCAGCTGCAAGAAACATAATTATCGTTTTAACGGGTTTATGGTTTTGGGCTGAGACACTTAGCTAGCATTACTTAGGTTAGCTTTAAGAAAATTTTGGGTGACAGATTCAACCTCAAGAATACAACCTTCTTAGATTTGCTTCATATATATATATATATATATATATATATATATAGATAGATAGATAGATAGATAGATAGATAGATAGATAGATATTTATTTAAATTTAGTGATATTTTTGTTAGTGTATTTTCTATTTTAAGCCAAATATCCTAATTATAGCTAATTCGCTTTCGTCATTCATATGCAGTTTTTTTGTCAAATAATTTTCATAAATATATAAAAAACATTAGAAAATTCTTTTTCTGGATTTTTATGATTTCACGAAATTAAGAACCAGAAAACTGGCCAATTTCTCATATCAACAATAGAAATTGCTTTCTAGCAGCGTGACATATCACAAATACACACAGAAATTAATAATCTTGAATATGGAGAGTAATATTGCAATGAGCGACATAAACAATTGAAAAGCAAAATACCATATAATTCAGCAATAGACATTTTAGTTGTATTATTCTATGATGCTGCTCAAGGCATCTGTTATGTTGGATATATAATTTCATTATACATACCTGAATAAGATTCTAAAAGCGCTCACTTCGTTCCGCAACGGGTTCCAGAACTACTTATAACTAAATCTGTACAATAAAATTTCACATCGATCAATTTTGTATTGATTTATTCGAATTTTGACTTTTGGATCATCTTGTAATTATTTTTCTCCTTCTAGTGCTTTACAGTATTAGTGTTCTCTCCAAATAGGATCATCTGGATACATGTAAGTCCGATTTTCATTTAAGGATACACACACAGGTATATATGTACATACACACACAGACATATATATATATATATATATATACATATATATTCATATGTATATATATGTAAATATATATATATGTATATATATATATATATATACATATATATATATATATATATACATATATATATATATATATATGATATGTATATATATATATATATATATCATATATATTCATATATATATATATATATATATGTATGTATATATATATATATATATATGTGTGTGTGTGTGTGTGTGTGTATGTGTGTGTATGTGAGCGTGTGTTTGTCTGTCTGTGTATTCGAGTATATGGATAAATAGATGAAAATGAAATTTATAATCGCTTGATGAAAAGTGTGAGCTATTTCTTTCTTTTGAAATATTGAATATGAAACTTTATCTCTTGATTGTTTGGGGATTCGAAATGGTATAAAATGAAGTTTTATAATCTTCATTAAAATTGTTTCATATTTCACAGTGAAGTATCATTTTCAAGATTATACATTCCCTAAATGTTATATGATTAGTAAATGGATTATCCAGGATTGTCTTCAAATCAAAAAGGAAACTAGAGAATATAGTTATCTGATTATGCATATAATACATACAATTTAGGGATTAGCTGAGAACTTTCCATATCTTTTAAGACGAAAATATACAACAGAGAAAAAATATTTTAGATAAAGATAATAGTTTTTCTTTCATAAAGCTATAAAGTTAAAAAAACCTGTGCTGATAAAGTTCTGGAACATTGTAACTAACGCTTCGACAGCA
>NC_090738.1:68932534-68938038 GCF_036898095.1 Palaemon carinicauda
AAAAGAAGAAGTTTCAAATTTACAATGTATAGTAGTAAAATATTTGAAATATCTCGAAATCCGAAAATTGTATAGGGCAGATATTGAAAAGGAAATATCTTTTAAAGTATAGAAGGGGACGCTAGAATAGAAGTAGATTAATTTTTAGCAGTGAGAATTAATATGATAGGGGTAGAGGACAATTTCAATATACGAGTGAGGAGGCAACGAATATTTTGAGAATTGGAATTGAACTCAATAGAAATCAGTCGTCGTGGAAACTGCAGAAAAGTCATACTATTGGAGTGTAGTCTTGCTTATATTTTTAGTATATTTCTTCTTTGTTTTTTTTTCAAGTTTGTTACCATTTTCAAATAACTATTTTGGATAATTTCACAATGAAAAATACGAAGAATCTATATAATGGTACTTAATAAGGTGATTCATTGTTATGATAATGGATGTAAATTACGATGTAATTTTCACATAAAACTTTAATTCAAACGTATTTTACTTATATTAATCATCTAAAAAAACAATTGGTTTAGTATCTAAGGAACATTGAGACCTAATAGTGAAAAAGTATATATATATATATATATATTTATATATAATATAGTATGTATATATATATATATATATATATATTTATATATATATATATATATATATATATATATTTATATATACATACAAATATATATATATATATATATATATATTTCATATATATATGTATATTATATATATATATATATGTGTGTGTGTGTGTGTGTCCGTGTGTATATATATTTTTACACTAACACACACACACACATATATATATATATATATATATAATATAATATATATATATATATATATATATATATATATGTATATATATATATATTCTACATTATCAGAAACTATTCAGGAAGAATTTTATTGCATTTATCTTCAATTTACAAAAAGAAAAAGGAAATGAAAGTTTTCTAACTTATAAAGAATACCTGAATAAATATCCTCCATTCAGGTAATCAGGATGTCCTGTCAAATGTTTAATTTTTTAGTAATTGCACGAGTTTTAATGAACGACAACGAATAATAGGTATTGCATTACGCTGCATTCCTTAAGGTGTTTTATTGTAAAAATATGGGGATTTAATAAATCTTAAACTGCGTTTTACACTTATTGTAAAAACACTATATACAGTGTACTTTACACTCAGGTCATAGCTGTTTGTCTTGTATATAAAAAATTATCAGATGTAGTTGACTGACAATTTTCTTCTCGAGAACTCTATATCTGCTTCAATTATCATTCCTATTTCTCCTCTGGCATAGACAAGATTAGATTTTTTGGCCTGTCATTTTCAATTAAACAAAGAATATATATATATATATATATATATATATATACATACATATTTTATATATATAAATATATATATATATATATATATGTCTAGTATATATATATATATATATAATATATATATGCAAATACCATTAGAATCTATCTCTCAAGATTATGAGTGAATATTAAACTCTAAAATATTGGGATGATTCAAACTTAACAAATCTCATCTAAGTTCTCCACTAGAATGTCCATGCTAATAATCCACTTAAAAACAGATATAAGTTTTGTTGCAAAACTTACCCACAACTTTCCCCGCACTCGTTCGAATTGACAAGTTCTGCTGTGATAGTCTTTGCTTCTGTATAATCCAATATCACCCCGGATAGGAAAGAGTTTATCAGAACTTTCTGTCACTTAGGGTTATGTAAAAGAATAAGAAGTAATCATGCATTTATCTTACCTTGCCGTATTCATGTTTGGGGAGGGGGTAAAATCTTGAAGCAATGCCGGATCTCTCTCTCTCTCTCTCTCTCTCTCTCTCTCTCTCTCTCTCTCTCTCTCTCTCTCTCTCTCTTGAAAAAATCCCTTCTCAGACGAACCCTACAAATATCTTTCATCCATATGAAATAACAAAAGATAAATTCGTTGAAAAGGATATTGAATCATAAAAGGAATAAAAGGAAGTAAGTATTTACTAATACTAATTCTGGTCCCACTACTACACTGCTTTCTGAATATAGGGAAATATGTAGGCGTCCTAAAAGTTACATTGCACAAAGTTTGCAAGTTTCGAAAAATATTTACTTATAAATTTCAGTAGAAAATAACCTTACGTATAAACTTAGCTCGCGTAAGTAAGAACATATTGGAAACGCGTAAATTTTAATTTAAAAAAATGACTGGTTATCAATAATGTGTATTTTTTTATCATTTCAATATTTACATATTTTATATTTTTCGGGTCATTAACATGTGACGTAATATTAGTACATGTACAATATGTAAATATGAATGCCTGTGTATTTAAGTATATATGTTTCCAGACAAGAGTAATTACATTACCTTAAATGGATTTAATATATCTATATATATATATATATATATATATATATATATATATATTTATTTATGTATATATATATATATATATATATATATATATATATAAAGTATTTTTAAAAAATCAGATCAATCGGTTACTTGACTGAATAAACATAATTATATCAATTCAGATACAAACCTATACATAAGGAGAGAGAGAGAGAGAGAGAGGAGAGAGAGAGAGAGAGAGAGAGAGAGAGAGAGAGAGAGATAATGGTAGTAATAGAGATAATAACTATTCCAAAATTCACAATTATTCTTTATGTTGCCACAAAAAAAAATTAGCCTTTTAAGGAAAAGGAAAATATTATCAAATTGCCATATTCGGAAACCATGAGATGAAAACATAAAACTTGCAAAATATGCGAAAGTATTGGAAGCATTATAAGTTAGGGTTTGGATTCAATTTTTCTCTGTTGGTCCAAAAGTGCATAGCTCGAATGCACATCTCCCAGAAAGATCTGTTGTTTAGTTAAATCGTATTGTCTTGGATTTATCTTTTAATTAACTCACTATTTTTCTTTCTCTTTGCTCTGCTGAATCCTTCTTGATTAGAAGAGTTATCTTTACTCTTTTTTACCGAGTTTCAACTAAAAGAAGTTTCGAATCAAGGGATTTTGACTTAAGGTTGGTGAGCGAGAACTTGATAGAAGACTCGTCTATTACCTGAATATATAGATTAAAAAGGACAAATATTTCATTTTATATCCGCTGATTTCCTCACTTTTCTTGCGTCCCTTAAGCTCAGTTTTTTTCCCGTTCGTAGTGGCCGTCTGTCAGGATCCGAAGGACCAATAAAAAAAGGAGGATTTATAGGAATATTTTATTAGAATGTTGCAAACATACATACACACACAAATACACACTACGCAGTAATTGTTAGTTGGCCACATTCCTCTAAGTAGGGTTATAAGATACTCTTTTGCTACGGTAAGCAGCTCTTCTAGGAGGACACTCCAAAATAAAACCATAGACTCTGTACCATGGTCTTCCACTGTCTTGGGGTAGAATTCTCTTGCTTGAGTATACACTCTAAGCACACTATAGTAACTCATTTCTCTTCCCCGTGTTTTGTTAAAGTTTTCATAATCTATATAAGATATATTATATTCAATGTTACTTTTCTTAAAATATTTTATTTTCCTCTTTTTCCCTTTCCTCACTGGGCTATTTTCCTTGTTAGACACTCTGGGCTTATAGCATTCTACTTTTCCTAAAAGTGCTGTAGCTTAGCAAGTAATAATAATAATAATAATAATAATAATAATAATAATAATAATAATAATAATAATAATAATAAAAAATAATAATATAATAATAATAATAATAATAATAATAATAATAATAATAATAATAATAATAATAATAATAATAATAATAATAATAATAACAACAACAACTGGTCCAATCTTCAAAATAGCAAAAGAGAACTTGTCTAATCATATATCATCTTAGCCATAATCTATTGAAAAAAAAATTGAACTTATTAATTCCAATTGATTTGATCTCTTCCAAAAGGGGTAATTTAGATCTGGTTTTGAGAATAATGTGAATTCGGTAATATTAATTCAATTAAGAATTTAATGAGATGAATAATCTAATTCAGAATGAAATGAGTTGAATAATTCGAGAAAGAAATTCTTAAACGACTAATAATTTATTCAGCATTTCTGGATGTAAAAAATTACATTTATCATATTCATCACATTCTGTGAATCTGCCTTATCCCCACTTTCTCTCTTTATCTTTCCCACCATTATATATATATATATATATATATATATGTATATATATATATATATATATATATATTTATATATAATATATATATATATATATATATATATCTATATATATACAGTATATTAACATAGATATATATGAATATAAATGATTATATATAGTATATATAATATATATACATATATATATGAATATATTATATATATATATATATATGAACAGACAGATATCTATATTTATACATATTTGCTTATTATATATATATATATATATATATATATATACATATAGTATATATATATATATATACGTATACATACATATAAATATATATATATATATATATATATATGTATGTATATATATATATATATATATATGTATATATATATATACTATATATATAAATATATATATATATATATATATATATATATATAAAAGTTGGCAAAAGATCACTACACAATCTTCTTGTATATACACGTTTGTTCCTGTGGGTGGTGAAAGTAGCCTAGAGTACATATCTATACCAGGGTGTGGAGGGCTTCCTTAGGGATGTCCTGGGTTGGGGTATAAGAGACCCCCTAGATTCTCCATAGGTTCAACTCGATGGTGTCTCCAACAGATACGTTTGTAAAGAGAGGAACCTATTCGGCTTGCTGAGGAACTGAGCGAATGAAATTATTCCTTTCGTATTTCCTATTCATAACCTCACTTAGATATTCCATCCAACATTGTATCTCTTCACCTTCTGTTGTTATAACAGATCCATCTCTCTTTTTGACGGGTATATGCATCTTCTTCCTTGCCCACTTATAGATTCCATGAATGATGCTATGTCTGGTTCTTATCCAATAGCATGTGTAAATATTCCAAAAACCGAATTCAAGTCCCAGGTTAACTAAAAGGCTTGTATTAGACATACCAAACCAGCAAAAACAACTTAATTAGAAAAAAAAAACCGCAAAAAACAATAAAAAAGCAGAAATTTAATGAGGTGATTTATAACGGGAAGTGGATTGAGTCATCTATCATATTCATGATAGCCTCAAGGTATAACGATGTCATTAGTATTTCTTATTTAGGTTAATTAAGATTAGTCACGACCTTTTGATCTGTTTGAATGCACCTGCTCTCTCACTGACGTACAACGACTGTTGTTTCGATTTACGAGGGGGAGGGGGGGCGGTTCTCAAAGGGCTAATTTACGCTATGATATGGTTAATCCAATAGAAAGGTAGGATAAAACTAATTTTCCTTGTACTAAAAGCTCCCTAGATCTAGATATATATAATTATAAAGTTGTATGTTTACAGACAAGCACAATAGAAAACATTGG
>NC_090738.1:68938538-68943538 GCF_036898095.1 Palaemon carinicauda
TTTCTTTAAATAAAATAACTTATGTTCTTTCTCAGAAAAAAACGTGTTTTATGAGCAAAGACACAAACTACATTCAAGAGAAAAAGAAAAGTTATGAATATAGTATAATAGTATTTGATTTATTATAAATTAATTAAAAGATATTCATGAGCTTTTAATGATATATTCTATTTCAGCTTGTGCTAATTTAGGTTTTGTACATAACGATAAATTTCCTATTTCTTTATGTACGTTGCTTGAATATTTTCATAATCCTGACCAAACTTGATTGACTGCATCATCCTCTACGTAGTATTTGACATCCAGTTAATTCTAACAGTCTTTCCTTTTCCACCATAAAGCTCAGCATTATACTGTAATCTAGAAATTCTCTATTCTAGCTGTAAACAGATTTTAAAATAATCTTCCTATCGGACAGTTGAATCGGTGGAACATCAGACGTTCAGATTTATAGCAAATGTTTATCTTTTTATTAAACAAGTTGACACAAGTCTTTCTTCATATTTCATATATGTCATATCTATTCTGAGGATGCTAATGATTTTAATATATATATATATATATATATATATATATATATATATATATATATATATATATATATATATTGATTGTTTTCCATAAATAGTTTATTCATTCCTTTACTTTCGTTTCCTTCCTGGGTTATTTACCATGGTGAAGATCTTGGGCTTATAGCATTATGCTCATCTAAATAGTATTGAAGCTTATCTAAAAATATGATAATAATAATAATAATAATAATAATAATAATAATAATAATAAATAATAATAATAATAATAATAATAATAATAATAATAATAATAATAATAATAATAATAATAATAATATTAACCTTCTTCATGAAAATATCCAGTAAAATATATTGAGTTTAAATGATTTATGTATGTAACAAAAAAGGAAAAAAATTTAACCTTAATCTATCATATGTCCAAATAAATAACAAAAAAAAAACTTAAGCCATTGATAAATACCTAAGGCTGTTTCCACTGACGTTACATTTCTCCTATTTCTTTGTTCAATTCTCATATCTTAGGAAATTTATTTTTCTTTTGGTAATTAAATTTTCTGCGGTTCTTATCTTTATGAGAGAGAGAGAGAGAGAGAGAGAGAGAGAGAGAGAGAGAGAGAGAGAGAGAGAGAGAGAGAGAGAGAGAGAGAGAGAGAGAGATAATATATACATAAACATACAATCACAAATATACGGACTTATATATTCATCCATGAATATATGCAAACACACGTACATAAATACACACACACACAAACACGCATATATATATATATATATATATATATATATATATATATATATATATATATATATATATATATATATAAATATATATATATATATATATATATATATATATATATATATATATATATATATATATATATATATATATATATATATATATATATATATATATATATATATATATATATATATATATATATATATATATATATATATATATACACACATATATATATATATATATATATATATATATATATATATATATATATATATATATATATATATATATATATATATATATATATATATATATATATATATATATATATGCTGTATATATATTACAATAATAAAGGAAAAAAAATTAGTCACTGTATTACCGTAATCATAATCTTAATTCCAAGTAATTTATTTAAAAAATGTACCAAGCGTGTTTCACACAATTGTACATTATTCCTTTTGTATATATTATACTTGTATCTTCGCTCTTCCTTCACACTAAAACGAACATGAAAATTCATGTCTGGTTTTTCCTCTGTAAAATTGTCTGTCTTGTGAACTTGTTATGTCCTGTTGCCTTGATGTTTTGTATATAAAGAGAGTGTTCTACAATAATATAACTCAGTCGATTGTTTCCGGCCTTTGAGTTCACAACCCTCTCTCGGCTCTGTCACATTGGTGACCTCGGAAGTCGACTCGCTCCCACTGCCTTCCACCCCCACCTCCCTCGCCCCTCCATCGTTAGTACTATGGCGGACTCTACTACAGCAGTTGGCCCTGCGGCCGCCCCATTGAAACTTTCACCGTTCGCCAGGGGTGAAGCATTTGCTTGGTTTCAGCGCGCAGAAGTCCAGTTTTGCATCAACGGCGTGACTCGCTCAACCACCAAAGCAAATTCTGTTCTCGCGGCGATACCCGATGACACCTTCCCGGAAATATCCGACTGGCTTTGTGAACAAGGAGACACGCCAATAGCGTATGACGCCCTAAAAACATACTTTCTGCAGCAGTACTCGCCGTCGCCAGCCGCCCGTGTAGCAAAGCTTTTTCAGCTCTCGCAACAACCCTTGGTGGACCAAAGGGCTTCGCTTGCCCTCAGGGAAATGACCAGTATCGCTCGCCTTCAACCTGCCGCATACGGCTCTCCTCGTGAGGTGAACCTACTCCGTGCCCTTTGGATACCTCGTTTACCCGGACCTATACGCACTACCATACCAGATGTCGATAGTTTACTCATAAAGGACTTGATGACCAAAGCTGACGCCTTTATGGACAGCCACTTCAAGACCTCCATCAACGCCACCACCCCTGACGAAGAGGATGCCTATTCAACGTCAACTGAAGCTGACATGAATGCCGTAGGACAGAAACGCCCACAACGTGACGTGCCGAAGCAGAGACAAAGCCGCCCACCACCCACCAATCGCTCGCGCCCCAACAAACAACTTCTACAGCCACTTACTACCTCTCATCCACCGCAGTTTTGATCTTACCACTTCAGATTCGGGGCAATTGCAAAGAAATGTGGCGAGGATTGTCAGTGGCCAAAAAACGTGTAAGTAGGCCATCGCTCGTGGTGGTGACCTCCCGTGTTTCTAATCTTTTCTTTTTACAGGATGCAGGAACGGGCGTGCGATTTTTGGTAGACACGGGTGCTTGTCGTTCTCTTTTGCCAAGGAAACTCTTCAAGACACGACGTAGTCTGTCTACATCTGCCGACGTCCGCTTGGTAGCTGCCCACCTACGGTTACTAGAACCTTATATTATCGTTCGGAAACGGTGAATTCAATTGGAAGTTTCTCGTTGCTGACGTCACCATGCCAATCCTCGGTGCGGATTTCCTCTCTTATTTCCACCTTCTGGTCGATGTCGCCCACCGACGATTGGTCAACGCAGACTCGTACTTGTCGATACCTCTTCAACCCGCCCCCTCTAACCTCGCTCTCCACATTAGCGCACCCACGGATGCCTACGCCCACCTCATCACGTCGTACCCGGAAGTTTTCCGTCCAGAATTTCGCCAAACACCCACGGTTCCTGCCAAGCACGGTATTTATCACCATATCAAGATGACGGGACCCCGGGTCTTCGCCAAATTCAGACGTCTGGCACCGGAACGAATGGCAGCCGCCAAACAGACGTTCGCCGAAATGGAGGAAATGGGCCTTTGCCAAAAGGCCTCCAGCCCATGGTCGTCACCCTTACACATCGTTCTGAAGAAAGACGGCTCACTCCGTCCGTGCGAGGATTACAGGCGCCTGAACATGCAAACAGAACCGGATCACTACCCCCTCCCAAACATTGCCGACGTGACCTCCTACCTGCACAAAGCAAAGGTTTTCTCTACGCTCGATCTCCTAAAGGAGTATTATCAGGTGCCTATGAACCCAGAAGACATCCCTAAGACTGCCATCACCACTCCGTTTGGTACAAACACCTTCAATTACTCCAGTTTTGGCCTTCGTAATGCTGGGGCCACGTTTCAACGTCTCATGGATGGCATCTTAGGGGACCTCCATTTCTGTGTATGTTATATGGACGACATACTTGTGTTCTCCTCCTCAAAAGAGGAACACCTCCGTCACCTGCGCATCGTGCTCGACCGCCTGCAACAAAACGGCCTTGTAGAACGGTAAGAAAAGTGTACCTTTGTCGCCAACGAAGTATCGTTCTTAGGGCACCGCATCACTCCTGAAGGTGTCCACCCCCACCCTGAGAAGGTAGCAGCCGTTCAGAACTTCCCCGTGCCCTCGACAGTCAAAGCTCTGCAGGAATTCTTGGGCATGATCAACTATTATCACCGTTTTCTACCAGCCATTGCCGCCACTCTTGCTCCCCTCTACGCCTACCTCAAGGGCAAGCCGAAGGACTTGAAGTGGGGTCCCCCTCAAGAAGCAGCCTTCTGCAATGCATAGAAGGCCCTATCAACTGCTGCTGCTCTCACTTTTCCTATCCCATACGCCCCTCTTCTTCTCTCCACCGATGCCAGCGATGTCGCTATTGGTGCAGTACTCGAGCAGGTGGTCATAGGCTCGCCCCGCCCATTGGCCTTCTTCAGCAGAAAACTGTCCAAGGCAGAATCGGGTTATTCTACCTTCGATCGAGAATTGCTGGCGGTGCACTTGGCTGACCGTCACTTTTGCCATTTCTTAGAAGGTACGCCCTTCGTCATTCGCAGAGACTACATGCCTCTGGTGCACGCCTTCACTCGACAGTCTGACGCCTGGTCCGCCCGTCAACGCTGACATCTCTCCGCCGTAGCTGAATACAATTGCAACCTCCAATACGTCCCTGGGAAAATGAATCCCGTTGTTGATGCCCTGTCAAGAAACACGTTGGCTGCCGTTCAACTAGGATTGGATTACAACGCCCTGGCTGAAGCCCAACGACAGGATCCAGAGTATCAAGCTTGTAGGACATCCTGCACGTCCCTCCGTTGGGAAGACTTTTTTCGAAGACTCCAACACCTCCCTCCTCTGTGAAGTCAGTACTGGTAGACAGCAACCTTGGATTCCTGCTCCTATGCGCTGACAGGTGTTTGATTTCATTCACGGCCTTTCACATCCCTCGTGCCGTTCTACTAAACAGGTGTTGAAGGCAAAGTTCATTTGACACGGCATTTCTAAGGATGCTAAGGATTGGGTCCGCGCCTGTACTTCTTGCCAAACTTCCAAAGTATATCGACACACGGATTCAGGAGTGGGCACCTTTCCTCAA
>NC_090738.1:68946038-68978538 GCF_036898095.1 Palaemon carinicauda
ACCTGATTAAAACACATGACGTAATTTGTCATTTTGGATGAAGATGCTAGCCGCGAGATTTGCTGTAGTCACTAAAATCATAAACAGGATGCACAATGCAGCCTCAGCAATGTAACATTTTTCCTAAACGTCAAAACCAATGCATCAGTGTGTGAAAGTTTGTGACCTCACTGGATGCAGGTGTCTTCCGAGATTGTGTTAAAATTGCTACATCAACTAAGCATACGATATCTGTGATATCGATAATTTAATCAGTTCATATCTATACTTCACCAGAATTTGTCATCCGACCAAACCAGCTCCCTCCTATGATGGAGATGTTTAACTCTGTTGTTTTAAGACAATAAATACTTTTAAAGCTAATAAGATATACTTCGTTATCCAGCTTTACACATCTTAAACAACACATACTCAATGTGTGCTTATAAAAGTAGCACACTTATAAATGGTGGCAGCGGTAACACTCCTATAAATGGTGGCAGCGGTAACACTCCTATAAATGGTGGCAGCGGTTAAACTCTACGAATCAGAGAAAGATCTTCAAGTAACTATAATATTAAACTCTAAGAATTAGAGGAAGATCTTCAAGACTTCAAAATAAAAGCTGTAAACCCAGAGAAAGATCTTCAAGAACTCAACGTTATCTACATGTATCTACAATTTTGACTAAGTAATATAGTCCATCGAAATATATAACATTTAATGAATGTTATGAATACAAACCGATGAACTGGATCTTCAATCAATATCCCAGGAAACCCAAGGACTGACGTTCAACGTTTACAAAACATATACAGGAAGCGCTACATTCAACAGAAACTCGAACGATACATCGCTAACAAAACATCAAGAGAGAGAGAGAGGATGTGTTGACATCACACAGAACCCTATATAAGCTAAGTACAAATTTTTGAATTCATTCCAGTTTAGGCAGTGTAGTGTAGTTATCACGAGTCATTAGTTGATTATTGCTGGGGTGAGTGATTTGCTAATCTTTTATTTCCTTTCATTAAAGGAAACTGTGTTCAACTCCGAATTCTTGTCTAGAATTTTTTCTCTCTTTGTGCTAATTCCTTTTTTTTCAGAAATTCTCGGGAAATGTCTTGGGATTAGTAGCATTGTTTGGGGAATTTTATTATACATATGCGTTTACACAGTGGACGTCTGTATTCATATAGATATTTTGATAGAAATGCAAGGGGTCGAAGAGATAGGAAAAGAAATACAGCAGTCATGACTCTCCCTGTGAGCCCTACCCCTGGACCTTGTGGCGTAGGCCAGACTAATCCTCCTCCAATTGTGACGCTTGTAAATGCCAGGTCAGCAATCCTTCCTTTTCAGGGTCGAGTCAATGGGTTCTTTCCACAAAATGTGGAGTCATGGATTTCATCCGTCGATGCCCATTTAAATGCCAAACAAATCGTAGACCCTTTTGTACAATTACAAGAAGCTAAAAGTTTTATAGATTTTTCTAAGGGGGATGAGAGTGCTTTTTTAAGAGGTGTTTCATTTCAAGAAGCAGTTACCTGGGATGATTTCAAAGTTAGGTTACGCGCGGTCTATGGGGGTGAAGAAGCCTTGGATGTAGTATTAACGTTACGAAATACACTTAATCAAGCCACCATGAATCGGCTTAATGTTATTGAGAGAGCAGCTCTCATAGCTGATAGGCTTAATGAATATCAGGACATTTTAGAGAATTCCACTTGGGTTACTAGGGATAACATCTCCGTGAAAGATTTTTTACGATTAATGTATTTAATTTGCACGACACTTATGTTGCATGAAGCTTTAGTTAACGCCTGCAAGTATGGAATTGGATGTATATAAACAGATAAAGAAACACATGTCCAAGTGTCTGGATCTCGATCCCGTGTTAACTCAAGTTTTTGCAAAGAATGAAACAAAGTCACAAACAGGGAACGTAGTTAGCAGTCAAGTAGCGGGAATGACGTGCTATAATTGCAAAAGTCAAGGTCACTTAGGCGTGGACTGCAGAACGAAATTCTGCTCGATTCATAACAGTGCAACTCATTCATACAGTCAATGTTACTCGCGTAAGACACAACAGAATCCCAGAAATACACAGTCAATTCCACAGTCAGTTCCATATGGAAATAAGAATAAAAATCCTCATTTTAACAATAAGAAGAAACAACCAAATGTCAATGCAGTTCAGAGTCCAAAGCAAACAAACCCTTCTTCGAATATCGCTGAGCCTGGGTCGTCAAACCAGACCTCGCAAGGTCAGACTAATTTTCAGAATGTTCAGAGCAAAGCAAATACCACATAGTTAACTCCAGAGGGGAAGAGAGAGATGTTGGGTCAAGGTCATTTATGTCAACATCAATAGTATTTGAATAATCAATTTAATGTTTTATCAGATAATTGTGAGACAATAGATTTTCCTATGAAACACACGGCCGAATTGAGTAAAACAGTGTATGCTCCCGTAGATTTGCAACGAATTCATACAATAATAAGACAAAATGAGTTACGACCAACCTTATATGCTGTAAATTTAGAACAAAAATCCTTTACGTTATTTTTTGATTCTGGTAGTCCACGTAATATCATGGATTTGTAGACACATCATTTGTTGTTTTCGAACTTTCCGATTGAAAAATCCGGAGTTAGACTCTTGGGTATAGGAAATAATGAATTAAATGTCATAGGCATAACTCATGTTCAGTTCAAAGTCGGTAAACGCACGTTTGCCGATACATTTGTTGTTGTAAAAAACATTGATATGTATCCAGCTGTAATTATAGGATACCAATGTATGGGAAATCAAAACATTATCTTAGCTCCTGCCAAGCACGGCGTGTATATCAAAGGAAAATTCTATAAGTCTTCTAATACCTTAAAATGAGTTTTGGATAAGAAGGAGACGACAAATGTAACCGTAACGTACTTGAAGAACCAATAACTTGTCTCACTAATAAAGAAATAATATACGCGACACAGCAAAATTCTCGTTCACCTGTAATATCATCTTGCACGCAATCTATCGAACCAAACGTACCATCGAATTTAATAGTGCAAATAAAGAAAACATTACCGGGATCTGAAATATTAATACTTTCCGACACTTTGAAAACTAACGGATAGTCTGTCACACAAGGCATTTATACAGTAGGCTCACATCAACAATGTAATATTGAAGTCTGTAATCATTTAAATAACACTATAGTAATTCACAAAAATCAACATATCTTGGATGTAGAAGTTTATAAACATTGTATTCTTACCGTTGCTGAGATCAATCCCTCTCAATCAGTTGCGGATGAATTCCTTTTGCGATCTATTACAAATAAAATCAATAAAAACATTCAAGACGAAGAAATTCAGCAGAAAATTTTTGGACTTTTAACTAAATATCATGATGTTTTTTCCACTACGGATGGATCCTTAGGAACAACAGATGTGATCGAGCATCAAATAAGGTTAAAGGACAAGCAGAAAATTATCTATGTACCCTCGTACAGACTCCCTATGAAATTCCAGAATGAAATAAATGATGAAGTAGGTAAAATGCTAGAAGAAGGAGTCATTAGGAAATCAAACAGCCCTTATAACTTTCCTTCAATAGTTGTACCAAAAAAAGATTGAACATGGCGTATCTGCGTCGACTTCCGTCGTCTAAATGAGGAGACGATCCCAGATCGATTTCCAGTGCCATGTACTGACGATATTTTGTCTTTGTTAGGTGAGAATAAATATTTTACCAGTTTGGACTTACTTAAAGGCTTTCACCAGATATCATTAGAAGAAGATAGTATCCCATACACAGCCTTCAGCACAGCCAGGGGACATTATGTATTTTTACGGATGCCTTTTGGTTTACGTTGTGCTCCTATAACATTTACAAGAATAATTAACATAGTGTTTGGAGACTTGTTAGGGGATATATTGCATGCCTATATGGATGATCTTGTAATCTTTACCAACACCTTAGAAGAACATCTACGTAAGTTAGAACTAGTACTACAGAGATTAAGACAACATAACTTAAGGGTAAAGATTAGTAAGTGTGAGTTTTTCAAAACAGATTAATATATTTGGGTTTCATGATGTTAAGCCAAGGTCTTAAAGTAGTCCATGATAAGGTGTCGGCTATACATAATTTTCCCATACCTACTAATGTCAAGGGAATACAGCAATTTCTGGGTTGTAGTGGATATTACATGCGTTTTATACGCAACTATTCAATAATAGCCGCTCCTTTAACTGATCTTACGAAGAAGGGCGTAGATTTCATATGGTCTGAGCAACAACAACAGGCGTTTAATACCTTGAAAGATGAACTGTGTAGTTCTCCTATCTTAAAATTTCCTGACTTCGGTAAGGAATTCTTCATTGCAACAGACGCCTCAGACTTAGGAGTAGGAGGGGTATTGCTTCGGCAATATGATAAACATTTTTTCCCTATAGCTTTCTATCCTCGATAATTGAGAACTTCCGAAAGTAAGTATGCAGTAATAGACAAGGAAGGGCTAGCTATTGTTAATTCACTAGTGCATTTTAAGTTCATAATTTACGGTTATCCCGTTAAGGTTCTTACTGACCATAAACCACTAACAGAGTTCTTTAAAGGCTTCAACCACAGCCCTAAACGAACTCGTTGGCATTTTTTCATTCAAGATTTTGGCGCAAGAATCGGGTATTTACCTGGGAAAGCAAATATCATTGCGAATGCATTATCACGCAACCCCGTGTCATCTTGTACGGAGCGTTTAGCTGAATTAATAGATATATCAACATCCATGCCTATTGTTAAAACGATATCTGAACAAGAAGATTTAGGCTGGAGCGCTGAATTGTTACAGACTGAGCAAAGAAAAGATCAGAAAATAGAAACAATTATAAATGCTTTGAAAGGCAATCATAAGGAAAAGGAATATATAAAGTATAAGCAGCAGAATTATATAATCAAAGATAATATTCTGTGTAGGACTGTGACAAGGAAAACCCGCAATACATCACATGTAACTAACGACCAGGCAGTAGTACCAATCTCACTTATTTCCACTGTCCTAAATTGGTTGCATTCAAATCCATTACATGGACACCCGGGGTTCCCATTAATGTCACAGAAAGCCAAATCATTGTTTTATTGGCATACGATGCTTACAGATATAAAAAGACACATAGCTAATTGTCGCAGATGTCAGGAAAACAAAGGGCATACGAAAACACATGTCAGCCTAGGAGCTAATCCTGTGCCCAATCAACCCTTTGAAAGAATAAATTTAGATTTGTTAACAGGATTTTACGAGTCAGACAGAGGAAATAAGCACCTCTTAGTAATTATAGATGCTTTAACTCGATATACAGAACTAATAGCGCTTAAAACTAAAACTACGATTGAATGCGCTAGGAAGTTTTACGAGTGTTACATTTGTAAACATGGAATTCCACACATGATAATCTTAGCCTCGGGTGCTGTATTTAATAATCACTTTCTTACCTCATTGTTGAATTCCTCAGCATAAAGAAAATAAATACCATGATATATCACCCAGAGTCGAATGGGCTAGTGGAAAGAGCAAATAGGAAGATTTTAAATATATTAAGAGTAACACTAGGGGGATCAGACCCCAACTGGGATATTGCAATAACGGCGGCACTGAGTACTCTGAATCATTCATATCATATATCAATTAAAATGTCACCGCATGAAGCATTGTATGGTACCCCAGTTAGAACGCCTTTCCATGTATTAACGCCTACAACTAATCTATCAAATCCTTTAAAAGAATGTATAAATGCAAGTATAAGTTGATATGATATCCTTCGAAAGAATTTAGAAGAGTCACAAATCATAATGAAAAGGAATCATGATAAAATAGCGAAGCCAACTAAAACATATACCGTGGGTGATAACGTGTATATTCAAATCAATGTGCGGAAAGGACTCAATTATAAACTAACATTTAAGTTTGAAGGCCCATTTAACATTTGGAAACATTAACGGCCAATAGGTTTACAGTTCAAAACTTATCCCAACCCACGGATGAGAGAATAGTACCATTGGCTCACAAAAGAAATTAAAAAGAAAAAAGAAAAAGAGAGGGAAAGAAGTGAGGGAAATTTTTTTTTATTTTATGTGATTAAATGTTTTCTTCTTAATACAGGAGTAATTACATATATTTTTCTCGTTACAGGTTTCTAAGATGAATTTTTCGTTGTTAGGAGTGATATTGTTCGCTCAGACATTTTTCTCGTGTGGGATGAGCTCTAAAACTGAAAGTATAAATTTTAAATATGGCACTATAGTTGAAAGACAAGAAGACGTTTTTATTACATCAAGCAACGTAGTTGTAGAAGTGAATATGCAAGAAACTTTTCTTCGAGAGAATGATGTCACTAGCTTAAGAACCTCCATTTCAAGGTTTTCTGCCTCATTGGATGAGTTGCATAGAAGACATTTTCATTATACTACAGAGAGTTTGCTTGGATCAACATTAAAAGTTGCAGAGATGCTATATGATGACTTGAAAAATAAGACTTACGAGACAGGATCTTTGGCTTATGACCTTTTGATGTGGACTGTAGGACACGAACTTAAAGAAAGACGAAATCCGTTTATTTATGCTGCAAGTTTAGGTTTAGGAATTTCCAATCGTCTTAAAATTAGTAATCAAAATAAGAAAATTGAGTTCTTGACTCATGAAGATGAATTGATTATGTCATGAATTGATTATGTCAGAACTAAGGAATCAGTTAGCTTCAATCAATCAAATTATGGATTTAGTAAATGAACATTCAAATAATATCATTCAGATTATGAAAGTACAGGATTTGTTGGCAACGTTAACGTATTATGATTCAAAGATAGATCACATACATAACAGAATTGCACATTTCATTGAGAAATCCAAGGATTATGTAGAAGCTATCACGTTAGCAACTAAAGGTGTACTGTCGCCCCATTTGTTGCCTATAAATTACTTAAAGTTAATTCTAGAGAACAGAAGGGATAAACTAGGCTATGTTCCTTTGTTAAGCGAACGTAGGTCAGAATTTTATTACAGCCTAATTACAGTAAGCGTTGATAATAACAGGATTAGGATTACAATTCCCTTTGATTCTTCTGATGCCTGGCAATCTTACAGGATATCACCTTTTCCGACTTTCAGGACGAATCACTCAAATCCAGTAATATCCAGTTTGACAGGACACTATTGATTTCCCCAGACAAGGAAACATATACAGTCATTAAAGACTTAAATCAATTAACTCACTGTTCAGACGCAATGGATAGAAAAATATGTACAGCTGACTCATTTGAATTCCATAAAAACTTAATGGATTCATGCGAGTTAGGTATAGTGCTAGACGGTGCTCTCTCCCATACAAGTGAAAATTGTCTGGATAAGCTTTATCCCTTTGACAATAATGAGTTCAATTGCAGACTGAACAATGGCTCGTGGATACGATACAACAAGGACGGCTTCAATGTATCATCCCCTGACGGATCCACGTCTCTCGCCCACATCTTCGTTGCAGCAGATGGTTGTATCGGGACTTCCCCTAATTCCATGGTGACTGGTCTACGGACACTCATCAGAGAACGAGCCTACTTCGCGAACTTCACGTGGACCTCTACAATGCCAGCACTACCTCTCCTGTACAACAGACAAGTTGCCAAGCGGTTGATGAAATTAACCGAAATGGACCACCTGTCACCGACTTATAAGGAAATTCTTCACCCCATACTACTAGCAGGACTGGGTATCACCGTGATGATATTTATCGCCGTGAACATCCTTGTTTGGCGTAGGTTACGGCAAAGCAGGAAGCTAAAACAGAACGTTTCGCCATGTCCAGACAAAACTCCTTATTTAATTCAGTTTAAAGCCGTTTGAAGTGGCCACCTCATTCGATA
The DNA here is from genome assembly GCF_036898095.1 of Palaemon carinicauda. Classification (NCBI taxonomy): domain Eukaryota; kingdom Metazoa; phylum Arthropoda; class Malacostraca; order Decapoda; family Palaemonidae; genus Palaemon; species Palaemon carinicauda. The sequence continues at coordinate 68,953,930 of NC_090738.1, forward strand.
AAGGAGTAAAATGTTGGAATTAGAATTGTAGGAAAAGCTGTTAGTACGCTAGTAATATGTAAATGAGGAAATTTTTTAACTTTGCATGGTCAAAAATACATTTAAAAAAAAAACATTTAAAAAAATATATAAATCTTTTTTTCTCTCGGCATCTAATAAAATATACAAGCCGAAATGTTAAAAAGAAAAGAAAAAAAAATAAATTAACAGAATCTATGGGCATCTAATAAAATATATCAGCCCTATATATATATATATATATATATATATATATATATATATATATATATATATATATATATATATATATATATATATATATATATATATATATATATATATATATATATATATATATATATATATATATATATATATATATATATATCTATATATATATCTATATATATATCTATATATATATATATATATATATATATATATATATATATATATATATATATATATATATATATATATATATATATATATATATATATGTGTGTGTGTGTGTGTGTGTGTGTGTGTGTGTGTGTGTGTACGAAACCGTGGTACGTGTACATACCAGGAATTCGTGTTTGTGCACTAAAAAATTGAATTTTTACCAAGGTAACCAATATTTTTATTAGTTACCGTATTATGTTAATCTATGTTTCTGACAAAGATAACAATTATTCTTTAACAAGTTACCGAATCATATGTATGTCAGTATTTTTTTTTTTTTTTGGTACCATATAATCATTTGCTAGCAATGTACCATATATATGATCTTAATTTATCATGCATTTTTTTTCTTCGCTTTGCTATTATTTTTTCATATACGTTATTGTTATTATATTTGATACGCCTATTTGGACATCCGTCCTCGTTTGCTTATGGCTAAAGTTAAACAAAAAATAATACATATATCCATTCACGCCTAGTAAACATGTTTTGGCTTGTTGTTATTTTTTTTTTTTTTAAATTGAGATAGATGGCTGAGCTAATTTGATAAATGAAATAATTGTTATTAAATGTTTAAAACACATGACGTAATATGTCATTTTGGATGAAGATGCTAGCCGTGAGATTTGCTGTAGTCACTAAAATCATAAACAGGATGCACAATGAAGCCTCAGCAAAGTAACATTTTTCTTAAAAGTCAACACCAATGCATCAGTGTGTGAAAGTTTGTGACGTCACCGGATGCAGGTGTCTTCTAAGATTGTGTCAAAATTGCTACATCAACTAAGCATACGATATCTGTGATATCGATAATTTAATCAGTTTATATCTATACTTCACCAGAATTGGTCATCCGACCAAACCAGCTCCCTCCTATGACTTTTAAAGCTAATAAGATGTACTTCGTTATCCAGCTTTACACATCTTAAACAACACATACTCAATGTGTGCTTATAAAAGTAGCACACTTATATATATATATATATATATATATATATATATATATATATATATATATATATATATATATATATATATATATATATATATATATATATATATATATATACATATATTTATAAACATATATATATATATATATATATATATATATATATATATATATATATATATATATATATATATATATATATATATATATGTGTGTGTGTGTGTGTATATATATATATATATATATATATATATATATATATATATATATATATATATATATATATATATATATATATATATATATATATATATATATATACAAAGCAATACTATATTTAAACGATATATAATTAAAGAAAATCATCATGATACTTACAAATATGCAAAATCACTTACAGCAGAGAGTAATCGCTTCAATTTGAATAAGACACTATGTTGCTCAGAAGGGATAGATGTTTTTTGGATATATTTTAGGCATCCCTAATGCCGGCCGACCTAATTTTCTGGCTCGCTTAAAATCGTTTAAATAACCTTGATATCAACCAATGACCAAAGTAAAATCATACTTTAATTTATTTTATATTATATATATATATATATATATATATATATATATATATATATATATATATATATATATATATATATATATATATATATATATATACATATATATATATATATATATATATATATATATATATATATATATATATATATATATATATATATATATATATATATATATATATATATATATATATATATATATATATATATATATATATATATATATATATATATATATATATATATATATATACCGTATTTTCCGTGTGATAAGACGCACCTTTTTTCACGAAAATTGACCCACAAAATCACCCTGCGTCTTAACACTTGAGAAAAATTTGTATAAGGGAGTGTGACACCCTTCAAACATCCAACCATTGACATACAAGTACTCAAACTGACAAGAGATATAATATAACCCTAAAATTATCATTCCTGTGTAATAGATCCATTTATTTCTATATTGCACTTCTTTTAAAGAAGTACAATAGCAATTTTTTTTTTCTTTTTTTTTTGTAATTAGCTGATGACTCGCTAACCCCCTTCTACAAGCAAACATGCCAATTAATGGTCTCGTAGCAGACGACGCTATGACATAGTTGTTTATGCAGTATATATAATAACAAAATATGAGAAAATAGATATTACCTATTTTCTCATATTTTGTTGATATTTTGTAATAAAGCAATATATTGATAATGACTTTGTTGCCTGAGTTACGAAATAATACAAACAGACGTTTGCTGAATACGACCTTGGAAAAAACCTCTGTTCGTTGATTGCAGTATTACCAATTTGCAGAAAAGTAACTAGACCTAGAATCACATAAATAGTAGCAAAATTATTCTACCTAAAAGAATGTCTAAATTTCTTTAATCAATAATTACATTTTGTGTGTGAAAATTTCTAGGCTATATGAGGAATTTTGGAAAGAGTACTAGAATTTTACCTTTTTAAAAAAATTTTATGCACCTTTGGTAACTCTGCTTTGATGTAAACAACACTTGAAACACCAAACACTCTGACTTAACGTGTAGTTGTGGTGGAAACTAAGAGTGCTTTAGTGGTTTCTTATATGAATATGTAATAAAATTGGGATAATTGGCATATAGCTAATCAATATTAACTTAAACATTTCATATTTCACCCAAAATAAAAAAAAAAAGTTACTGTGCAAGACAATAATCACGCTAGAGTAGCTGACCAGGGATTTGTGCTAAGAAATTTTTACAATCCTAATTTTTTTTTCTAAAGCTGCCTTGCTAATTTGAGGGTGCGTCTTACCACTTGTAGCGTCTTATGACACGGGAAATACGGATATATATATATATATATATATATATATATATATATATATATATATATATATATATATATATATATATATATATATATATATATATATATATACTGCATATATATATATGTGTATATAAGTATATATATGTATAAATATACATATATTTATATACATGTATATATATTTTATATATGTAAATATATATTTATATATATATATACATACATATATATACATATATATATATATATATATATATATATATATATATATATATATATATATATATATATATATATATATATATATATATATATATATATATATATATATATATTTATATATATGTGTGTGTGTGTATATGTAAAGTATATATATATATATATATATATATATATATATATATATATATATATATATATATATTTATATATATATATATATATATATATATATATATATATATATATATATATATATATATATATATGTATATATATATATATATATATATATATATATATATATATATATATATATATATATATATATATATATATATATGTTTGTTTGTATATATATACCTATATATTTATATATATATACACACACACATATATATATATATATATATATATATATATATATATATATATATATATATATATATATATATATATATATATGTATAGGTAAATGTATATATATATATATATATATATATATATATATATATATATATATATATATATAGATATATATATATATATATATATATATATATATATATATATATATATATATATATATATATATATATATATATATATATATATATATGCAAGTATATATACATGTATATAAATACATACATACATATATGTGTATGTATATATATTTATGTATATATATATATATATATATATATATATATATATATATATATATATATATATATATATATATATATATAAATATACTTAAATATATACATATACATATATCTATATATAAGTCTATATATATGAATGCATATATACATAATATATATATATATATATATATATATATATATATATATATATATATATATATATATATATATATATATATATATATATATAAACGTGTGTTTTTGTGCATTTACTTGTGGTTCATATGTACATTTGTACATATACAACAAGTTTATGCATATTTCCATATTAAGGAAAATAATTTTGAAATACCTTAAATCTAACAAACGTTGAATATGAAAACCAACAAATGACAAACGATATGATTACATTTCGGAAATATTATTATTATTATTATTATAATTATTATTATTATCATTATTATTATTATTATTATTATTATTATTATTATTATTATTATTATTATTATTATCACTGTTTTTATTATTATTATTATTTTTATTATTATTATTATTATTATTATTATTATTATTATTATTATTATTATTATCACTGTTTTTATTATTATTATTTTTTAGCATCATTATTATTAGGTTAGGTGGGGAATGTTGGGCTTTTGTCAGTGCGTATGGGCCATGTTGTGAGAAAAGTGAAGAGGAGCGGAAAGAGTTTTGGAATGAATTAACTAGATATGTAGAAGGACTGGGTGGAAGGAATTATGTTGTTGTCATGGGTGACCTAAATGCGAGATTGGGCCCTGGAGATGTAGAAGGTGTCATTGGGAAGTATGGCGTACCAGGTGAAAATGGGAGTGGTGAGACACTGGTAAATATGTGTTGAGCAAGAGATGGTGATAAGTTCTAGCTTTTTCAAAACAAAGATAAAAATCAGAATACACGAGTAAGAGTGGCAAATGGAAGAGTGGTAGAAAGGCCGTTAATGGATTATGTATTGATAACTAAAAGAATGTTTGGAAGATTGAAAGACGTGCAAGTGTTTAGGGGTATGGCTAACGGTATGTCTGATCCTTTTTTGGTGGTAGGAAATTTAGTTGTAACAAAAGAGTGGGGGAATAGAGTAGGTGGATGTAAAAGGGAGCTAGTGAGGGTTGAAGAGCTATTAAAACCTGGTGTAAAAAGTAAATATCAAGAAAAGTTGAAAATGGCGTATGACGAATTGAAAGTTAGAGAAATTGGTAATTTAGAGGAGAGTGGAAGTTAGTAAAAGAGAATTCTGTTAGGATTGCAAGTGATATGTGTGGCAAGAAGTTTGTTGGAGCCAGCATGAGAAAGGGCAGTAAATGGTGGAATGAAGGAGTGAAGGTAAAAGTAGAAGAGAAAAAGAGGGCTTTTGAAGAATGGCAGCAGAGTAATAGTGTAGAGAAGTATGAAAGATATAGAGAGAAAAAGATGGAAGTAAAGCACAAGGTAAATGAGGTAAAGAGGGCAGCTGACTTGAGGTGTGGTCAGGGATTGGGTCATTCATATGAAGAGAATAAGAAGAAGTTTTGGAAAGAAGTGAAGTGAGTAAAGAAGGCTGGTTCAAGAATTGAAGAGACTGTAAAAGATGGAAATGGAAAGTTGTTAAAAGGAGAGGAGGCAAGAAGAAGATGGAAGGAATATTTTGAAAGTTTGCTGAATGTTGAGGATAATAGGGAGGCAGATATAATTGCTGTTGCAGGTGTTGAGGTGCCGGTGATGCGAGATGAGAATGAGAAATATATTAAAGGAGAGGAAGTGAGGAGAGCACTAGATGAAACGAGAGTAGGAGAAGCATCTGATATGAATGGTGTGAGAGCCGAGATGTTGAAAGAAGGGGGTAAGACTGTATTTGAATGGTTGGTGAGATTGTTTGATATGTGTTTTGTGTTGTCAATGGTACCAGTAGATTGGGTTTGTGCGTGTATTGTACCACTATGCAAGGGTAAGGGAGATGTGCACGAGTGTTGGAAAAGTGTATGGTAGAGTACTGATTAATAGTATTAAGGATAAAACAGAGAATGCAATCTTAGAAGTACAGGGTGGTTTTAGAAGAGGTAGGGGTTATATGAATCAGATTTTTACAGTTAGGCGGATTTGCAAGAAATATTTACCAAAGGTAAGGATGTGTATGTTGCGTTTATGGATCTGGAGAAAACTTATGATAGAGCTAATAGGGAAGCAATGTGGAATGTGATGAGGTTATATGGAGCTGGTGGAAGGTTGTTGCAAGCAGTGGAAAGTTTTTACAAAGGTAGTAGAGCGTGTGCTAGGATAGGAAATAAAGTGAGCGATTGGTTTTTGGTGAGAGTTGGACTGAGCCAGGGATGTGTGATGTCACCGTGGTTGTCAAACCTGTTTGTTGATGGAGTGGTGAGAGAGGTGAATGTTCGACTGCTTGGACGAGGATTGATACTGGTATACGAGATTGACCATAAATGGGAGGTAAATCAGTTGTTGTTTGCGGATGTTGTTGTACTGGTTGCAGACGCGGAAGAGAAGCTTGGCCGCTTAGTGACAGGATTTGGAAGGGTGTGTGAGAGAAGAAAGTTTAGAGTTAATGTGGGTAAGTTTATGGTTATGAGATGTAAGAGAAGGGAAGGGGGTGGGAGGTTGAATGTCTTGTTCAATTGGAAAGTTACTTGAGGAGGTGGATCAGTTTAAGTACTTGGGGTCTGTTGTTGCAGCAAATGGTGGAGTGGAAGCAGATGTAAGTCAGAGAGTGAATGAAGGATGCAAAGTGTTGGGGGCAGTTAAGGGAGTAGTAAAAAATAGAGGGTTGGGAATGAATGTAAAGAGAGTTCTGTATGAGAAAATTATTGTACCAACTGTGATGTATGGATCGGAGTTGTGGGGAATGAAAGTGACAGAGAGACAGAAAGTGAATGTGTTTGAGATGAATTGTCTGAGGAGTATGGCTGGTGTATCTCGAAAGATTGGATATGAATGTGTTGAGGTGGTTTAGCCATGGATGTAAGAGTTGATGGGAGAAGTACAACAGGAAGGCCAAGGTTTAGGTGGTTGGATGGAGTGAAGGAAGCTCTGGTGGATAGGAGGATGGATGTGAGAGAGGAAAGAGAGCGTGCTTGAAATAGGAATGAATGGCGAGCGATTGTGACACAGTTCCGGTAGGTCCTGCTGCTTCCTCCTGTGCCTTGGATGACCGGGGAGGTACCAGCAGTAGGGGAATTAGCATTATAAAGCTTCATCTGTGGTGGATAATGTAGAAGGGTGGGCTCTGCCACCATAGCAGTACCAACCGAACTCGGCTGTGTCCATTGTCAGGCTAGGAGGAACATAAAGGAGGACACGTCCCCCCTTTTTTTTCTTTTTTTCATTTGTTTGATGTCGGCTACCCCCCAAAACTGGGGGAAGTGCCTTGGTATATGTACGATGTATTATTATTATTATTATTATTATTATTACTATTATTATTATTATTATCATTATTATTATTATTATTATTATTACTATTTTTGTTATTATCACCACTATTATTTTTATCATTACTATTATTATTATTATTTTCATTATTATTATTATTATTAATTTGATTAGTATTATAATTATGATTATTATTATTATTATTATTATTATTATTATTATTATTATTATTATTATTATTATTATTATTATTATTATTATTATTATTAGCAAGGACAAAGCACTAGTGTGAAAAGATTTGTTTTATAAGCCCAAGCGCTGCATTAGGGAAAAAAAACCCAGTGAAGGAAGGAAATGAGGGAATAAATAAACTGCAATCTAAATAATATATAAGATCATTAACAAAATTTAATTAGATCATATTTATACTATAAAAACTTCATAAAATGAAGAGAAAGTGAAAGAAGATGGAGAACTCTACTCGAAAAAAATGAAAGACCATTGTAGAGGTTATGGCAATACCTAGAATTAGAGATAAATGGTTTGATTTTGGAGTTTTCTTTTCATAGAAGAGCTGCTTACCATAGCTAAAGAGTCTTTTCTACCCTTACCATGAAGAAAGTAGCCAATGAATAATTTCATTGCAGTAGTTTGAGTGAAGAATAACTGTTTAGTAATCTCATTGTGCCCAGGTGTATGAGGATAAGGGAAAATATGAAAAGAATAGGTCATACTTTTTTGGTGTATGTGTAAGAAAAGAAAAAATGAGCTGTAACTGGAGAGAGGGATCCATTTTAGTACTGTCTGGCCAGTCATTGAATCCAATAACTCTCTAGCGGTATCATTTCATAGGGTAGCTGGTACCATGGCCAAGCTACTACTTCTTGATTGATAGCTACAGATATGAATGATAAAAAGAAGGGTTTATTATGGACAAATAAAGTTGATAATCACTCAAAGTGTGAGATATTTTTTTTTTTTAGTTTAAATAAGGGTAAATGAATGATGTTCACCGTGTATGTTCGATTTTCCCTAGGTCAGTTTTTCATTTGACCTGGGAACCACCTGCTCCTTTTATGAGCTCTGCATGATAAATTCCAACCAACTCCATGATTCGAATTATACATAATGGTTGCATATCACTTAGTTCTTGTTTGCAGAATTATTTTCGATGAGAGAGAGAGAGAGAGAGAGAGAGAGAGAGAGAGAGAGAGAGAGAGAGAGAGAGAGAGAGAGAGAGAGAGAGAGAGAGAGAGAGAGAACTACTATTAGACTTCTATTCTTACAAACACCTACAGTAGATGTGATCCGGCAAGACTTTTATGGTCCAAAAAAGGAATTCTCTGAGAGTCATAACTTATCCGAGAGAGCGAAAATACTTGGCTGTAATGTCCCATTCGTTTGACACTTTAACTACCTTTATAGGTATTTTGGTAACATCATTACTCATTCTCAAATGCTATTGTATGTCTGACAATATATTTCTGATTCTTCTTCCTTTCGAGATGTAATAAAGCATAGGATTAAGTTATTATGATAATTTTACTAAATAGATGTAAATTATATCTTTATAAAGTATTTTCAATATCATTACGAGAAGAATAGAAAATAGATCTTCCCAAAAATTCTAGAGTTTACTAGGTTACACATAAACACACTTCTGCGTCAGCATACACTCTGAAACTCACATACACCCATACATTCATACACACACACACATGCACACACAAAAACACACACACACACACATGCACACACAAACACACACACACACACACACACACACACACACACACACACACATATATATATATATATATATATATATATATATATATATATATATATATATATACAACAGTGAGAGCAACCCCATATGCAGCTGCTTTTAGTCCGCTGCAGGACAATGGCCTCAGAAATGCCAATTCATGTATTGGGTTTGTCCATTGTTCATCCCATAGCTGATCATGATGATATGCAAAGCCTTTCACCATAGCAAGCAATATATATATCCGTCTATATATATATATATATATATATATATATATATATATATATATATATATATATATATATATATATATATATATATATATATATATATATATATATATGTATATAAGCACATATATATATATATATATATATATATATATATATATATATATATATATATATATATATATATATATATATATATATATATATATATATATATATATATATATATATATTGTACCAACCGTGTGTCACAAAATTTTACATAATTCCTTTTGTATATATTATGCTTTTATCTACGCTCTTCCCTCGCACTAAAACGAACATGAAAGTTCATGTCTCCGGTTTTCCTCTGTGACATTGTATGTCTTGTAAACTTGTTATGTCCTGTTGCCTTGAGGTTTTGTATATAAAGGAGAGTGTTCTATAATATTATAACTCAATTGATTGCATCCTGCTTTTGAGTTCACAACCTTCTCTCGGCCCGTCACATTGGTGACCCCGGAAGTTGACTCGCTCCCACCGCCTTCCACCCCCACCCCCTCGCCCCTTCATTGTTGGTAGTACTATGGCGGATTCTACGGCAGTTGGTGCTGCGGCCGCTCCATTCAAACTTTCATCGTTTGCCAGCGGAGAGGCGTTTGCTTGGTTTCAGCGCGCAGAAGTCCAGTTTCGTATCAGGGGCGTGACTCACTCAACCACCAAAGCAAATTATGTTCTCGCGGCGATACTCGACGACACCTCCTCAGAAATATCCGACTGGCTTTGTGAGCAAGGACACACCCCAATATGGTATGACGCCCTCAAAACATACCTTCTGCAGCAGTAATCGCCGTCGCCAGCCGTCCGTATAGCAAAGCTTTTTCAGCTCTCGCAACAACCGATGGGGGACCAAAGGGCTTCGCTTACCCTCAGGGAAATGACCAGTATCGCTCGCCTTCAACCTGCCGCAGACGGCTCTCCTCGTGAGGTGAACCTACTTCGTGCCATTTGGATACGCCGTTTACCCGAACCTGTACGCGCTGCCATACCCGATGTCGATAGTTTACCCATTAAGGACTTGATGACCAAAGCCGACGCCCTTATGGACAGCCACTTCAAGACCTCCATCAACGCCTCCACCCCTGACGACGAGGATGCCTATTCAACGTCAACCGAAGCTGAAATGAATGCCGTAGGAAATACACACCTACCCTGTGACGTGCCAAAGCGGCGACAGAGCCGCCCTCCACCCACCAATCGCTCGCGCCCCAACGAACGACTTCTACAGCCACTTACTACCTCTCATCCGCCGCAGTTTTGCTGCTACCACTTCAGATTCGGGGCAACCGCGAAGAAATGTGACAAGGATTGTCAGTGGCCAAAAAACGTGTGAGTAGGCCATCGCTTGTGATGGTGGCCTCCCGTGTTTCTAATCTTTTCTTTTTACAGGATGCAGGAACGGGCGTGCGATTTTTGGTAGACACGGGTGCTTGTCGTTCTCTTTTGCCAAGGAAACTCTTCAAGACACGACGTAGTCTGTCTACATCTACCGACGTCCGCTTGGTAGCTGCCAACGGATCTGCGATACCCACCTACGGTTACGAGAACCTCACATTATCGTTCGGAAATGGTAAATTCAATTGGAGATTTCTCATTGCTGACGTCACAATGCCAATCCTCGGTGTGGATTTCCTCTCTCATTTCCACCTTCTGGTCGATGTCGCCCACCGACGATTGGTCAACGCAGACTCGTACTTGTCGACACCTCTTCAACCCGCCCCCCCTCACCTCGCTCTCCACATCAGCGCACCCACGGATGCCTACGCCCACCTCCTCACGTCGTACCCGGAAGTTTTCCGTCCAGAACTTCGCCAAACGCCCACGGTTACAGCCAAGCACGGTATTTATCACCATATCAAGACGACGGGACCCCCAGTCTTCGCAAAATTCTGACGTCTGGCACCGGAACGATTGGCCGCCGCCAATCAGACGTTCGCCGAAATGGAGGAAATGGGCCTTTGCCAAAAGGCCTCCAGCCGATGGTCGTCACCCTCACACATCCTTCTGAAGAAAGACGGCTCCCTCCGTCCATGCGGGGATTACAGGCGCCTGAACATGCAAACAGAACCGGATCACTACCCCCTCCCAAACATTGCCGATGTAACCTCCTACCTGCACAAAGCGAAGGTTTTCTCTACACTTGACCTCCTGAAGGGGTATTATCAGGTGCCTATGAACCCAGAAGACATCCCCAAGACCGCCATCACCACTCCGTTTGGTACATACACCTTCAATTACTCCTCTTTTGGCCTTTGTAATGCTGGGGCAACGTTTCAACGTCTCACGGATGGCATCTTAGGGGACCTCCCTTTTTGTGTATGTTATGTGGACGACATACTTGTGTTCTCCTCCTCAAAAGAGGAACACCTCTGTCACCTGCGCATCGTGCTCGACCGCCTGCTACAAAACGGCCTTGTAGTCCGGTACGACAAGTGTACCTTTGGCGCCAATGAAGTGTCGTTTTTAGGGTACCATATCACTCCTGAAGGACTCCATCCATTCCATGAGAAAGTAGCAGCCATTCAGAACTTCCCCGCGCCCTCGACCGTCAAAGCTCTGCAGGAATTCTTGGGCATGATCAACTATTATCACCGTTTTCTGCCAGCCATTGCTGCCACTCATGCTCCCCTCTACGCCTCCCTCAAGGGAAAGCCATCGGACCTGAAGTGGGGTCCCCTTCAAGAAGCAGCCTTTTACAATACAAAGAAGGTCCTATCAACTGCTGCGGCTCTCACTTTTCCTATCCCACACTCTCCTCTCCTTCTCTCCACCGATGCCAGCGACGTCGCTATTGGTGCAGTACTCAAGCAGGTGGTCAAAGGCTTGCCCCGCCCATTGGCCTTCTTCAGGAGAAAACTGTCCAAGGCAAAATCGGGTTATTCTACCTTCGATCGACAATTGCTGGCGGTGCACTTGGCTGTCCGTCACTTTCGCCATTTCTTAGAAGGTACGCCCTTCGTCATTCGCAGAGACCATATGCCTCTGGTGCACGCCTTCCCTCGACAGTCTGACGCCTGGTCCGCCCGTCAACGCCGACATCTCTCCGCCGTAGCGGAATACAATTGCACCCTCCAATACGTCCCTGGGAAAATGAATCCCGTTGCCGATGCCCTGTCAAGAAACACGTTGGCTGCCGTTCAACTAGGATTGGATTACAACGCCCTGGCTGAAGCCCAACGACAGGATCCAGAGTATCAAGATTGTAGGACATCCTGCACGTCCCTCCGTTGGGAAGACTTTACCCTCGAAGACTCCAACACCACCCTCCTTTGTGACGTCAGTACTGGTAGACCGCGACCTTGGATTCCTGCTCCTATGCGCTGACAGGTGTTTGATTTCATTCACGGCCTTTCACATCCCTCGTGCCGTTCTACTGCACTGCTGCTGAAGGCAAAGTTCATTTGGCACAGCATTTCTAAGGATGCTAAGGATTGGGTCCGCGCCTGTACTTCTTGCCAAACTTCCAAAGTATATCGACACACGGATTCAGGAGTGGGCACCTTTCCTCAACCTCAGCGTCGTTTCGCAAACATTCATGTCGACGTTGTAGGCCCCCTACCCACATCACAAGGACATCGTTACCTGTTTACCGTCATCGACCGCTCCACTCGTTGGCCTGAAGACATTCCCATGGAAACTGCAACGTCCGCCTCATGTACATCTGCCTTACTCTCTGGATGGATTTCAAGATTCGGTATCCCTGAGCATATTACTTCTGACAGGGGAACCACTTTCACCTCTCAATTGTGGACGTCATTAGCGAATCTCCTGGGCATCACCCTACATCAGACAACGGCCTACAACCCCGCTGCCAATGGAATGGTTGAACGTTTTCATCGCACCCTCAAAGCAACTTTGATGTCCCGCTGCAAGGATTGCAAGTGGTTTACACAGCTTCCCTGGGTCCTCCTGGGACTAAGGACCACTTCTAAAGACGCCCTCGACGTCTCGGCAGCTGAAATAGTGTATGGTGACCTGTTGATCGTCCCTGCCGAATTTTTTCCTTCTACAACCTCCTCCTACGATCTCCAGCGCATACGTAACGTCGTGGGAAAATTTACTCCGTGCCGCTAGACCTACAAGCCCCCAGCGAAGCATCACATACCAACGGACTTTCACTCTGCAACGCACGTCCTCCTGCGCAACGACACCAGCAAGCCACCACTAATGCCCCCTTACACGGGCCCTTTCCTTGTGATCCAACACAGTCCGAAAGAATTTCTCCTAAACATTCAGGGCAAAGTAGCCTGGGTCTCCATTGATTGTCTAAAACCTGCTTATCTTCTGCCAGATGACCCGCCTATAGTTCGCCTCTCTAGATCAGGGCGCCCTATTTAACATGTACAGTATGTCCTTTTTAGGGGGGGGGGGAGCCATGTACCAACCGTGTGTCACACAATTGTACATAATTCCTTTTGTATATATTATGCTTGTATCTGCTCTCTTCCCTCGCACTAAAACGAATATGAAAATTCACGTCTCCGGTTTTCCTCTGTGACATTGTGTGTCTTGTAAACTTGTTATGTCCTGTTGCCTTGAGGTTTTGTATATAAAGGAGTGTTCTATAATATTATAACTTAGTTGATTGCATCCTGCCTTTGAGTTCATAACCTACTCTCGGCCCGTCAAAATATATATATATATATATATATATATATATATATATATATATATATATATATATATATATATATATATATATATATATATGTCCCATGTTGATGGATAATGAAACATCGGAACATTGGTTTTTTCACTTTATTACAAAAGGTTCGTAAGTACACTATACACAGCTAACACTCTCAGGCGAGCGCCTTGTCTCAGAGAATGCACAAAGCCACTAAGTACTCCTCGCTATGAAAATGTAATCTTGCTACAACAACATGCTGAATAGTTAAGTTTCATAGAACTCTCATGATTATAGCGTTCATTTACTTTGACATACAACACATATCTTGATACAAGAATTAGGACATTACTTCCCCTAAGCTCCTCACTCAGTGAGGAGGTGCGCACTTGCCCTCATTGGTCTAAGATATATGGAGGACACTCCGACCCGGAATATACATGGCATGTACTAAACAGATAGGCAACATAATATGTATATATATATATATATATATATATATATATATATATATATATATATATATATATATATATATATATATATATATATATATATATATATATATATATATATATATATATATATATATATATATATATATATATTCCTTGTAAAAATGTACACGATACAATATAAATAATTCCACTCATTTCTTCTTAAGACCTCTGCAACTAAAATTACCCAAAATAAAAAAAATCATATCAACATCAGTGCTCAGCATCCTCATCAATAACCTCACTCTGGTTGCGGGCAATAAGGGCTTTTTAGGCGGGACAGGGGTAGGAATAGATATTCCTTTATCCCTCGATTTTACTTGTCCGGATTTACGGCACAATTTTGCAACACAACTCACCACCACTGTTTCGCCATTTATTTAAAATTACTACTACACATGCACTTGCAACTATTAACCGGTGGCCACTAGCTGTTTTCCCGAGAGAATCATTCATCTTCCCAACTTTCTCTTATGACTTTAACTATAAGGTATTCACCTCTACACATTCTCTAACACTACGTATCCTCAAGGCTGAAATTTAATCCCGCAGCCACAGGGCATTCGGGAACCACCCTGGCCCCAGCAACCAGGAATCATATAATTACAGGAATAATACAGCATCCGCCAGACGGATCTCACCTGACCTATTTAATCTCCGATTGTTTTAAGGTTAACTCAACAGTGTGTCATATGTATTGCCACACTCCGTAAAATTATCACAACACTTTACATAAACATTTAAGCATCAACCTGAGAGCACCTTGTTATCACCAAGTTTATTCAAAACACGTCAAAAGAAGAAATGATGTCTGATCAAACAAGAACAACAGCAAATATTAACCGGTGGCCACTAGCTGTTTTCCCGAGAGAATCATTCATCTTCCCAACTTTCTCTTATAACTTTAACTATAAGGTATTCACCTCTACACATTCTCTAACACTACCTATCCTCAAGGCTGAAATTTAATCCGCAGCCATATGCCATTCGGGAACAACCCTGGCCCCAGCAACCAGAAATCATATAATTACATGAATAATACAGCATCCGCCCGACGGATCTCACCTAACCTATTTAAACTCCGATTGTTTTAAGGTTCACTCAACAGTGTGTCATATGTATTGCCACACTCCGTAAAATTATCACAACACTTTACGTAAACATTAAGCATCAACCTGAGAGCACCTTGTTATCACCAAGTTTATTCAAAACATGTCAAAAGAAGAAATGATGTCTGATCAAACAAGAACAACAGCAAATATTACCCGGTGGCCACTAGCTGTTTTCCCGAGAGAATCATTCATCTTCCCAACTTTCTCTTATAACTTTAACTATAAGGTATTCACCTCTACACATTCTCTAACACTACCTATCCTCAAGGCTGAAATTTAATCCAGCAGCCATATGCCATTCGGGAACCACCCTGGCCCCAGCAACCAGAAATCATATAATTACATGAATAATACTGCATCCGCCTGACGGATCTCACCTGACCTATTTAAACTCCGATTGTTTTAAGGTTCACTCAACAGTGTGTCATATGTATTGCCACACTCCGTAAAATTATCACAACACTTTACGTAAACATTAAGCATCAACCTGAGAGCACCTTGTTATCACCAAGTTTATTCAAAACACCTCAAAAGAAGAAATGATGTCTGATAAAACAAGAACAGCAGTATATAAAAAAAGAATCTACTCATTAACTCGAGAAATGTCATGTATGCAGCGGTAAGGAGGAACGCTCTGATTGACACTTTTGAAAACTACCTCTTCAGGCACCACATGTATGTGTGCCTGATGATGTTCACACACTGCACCATTAATAATGTTTGTATCACTACTGTGTTACATTTTTGCATCTTTACTCAGTACGGACCCAAATACGTGGGCTCCAGTTTATGTTTCCTAGGTTGTAATCGTTTCAAATGCACACAATCGCCTACAAATACTTTTACCGGTGCGGTTTTGAACCGATCATCATACTTTAAGCTGTGATTTTCATCAGCTCCTTTCAAAACCTTTCAGTGATGTTCAGTACTCTCTTCAATAGATTTAATAAATGTACGTGTTATTGCTTAGTCAAATAATTTGGCAATTGTTGGGAATTAATCAGTACCATATATGGTAACAAAGGAACCTGTCCATACACTAAAAAGAAAGTCGTGTCCCTGGGCGAAGCATTATATGGAATGTTCAAAGCTAGCTCAGCTGCAGGAAGCATGGTATGCCAATGAAGAGGGTCATCAGCCACTAAGTAACATACAATTCGCACTACTTTCCTATTATGCGATTCCACTAAGCCATTAGCTGAAGGCCTATATGCGGTCACTGAAAAGTGTTCAATTTTCATCAATCCGTGACCGATTTCACAACCTTATTTATAAATTCATGACCATTATCAGTTATCAAAATTTTCGGGCAACCAAACCTAGTAAAGAAAGAGCACAGTGCCTGGGCTAATGAATTCGCTGATTTATCCAACATTGCGTAAGTATGAGTGTACCGAGTAAATGCACCGACAAATACACATGTTTGCTTATGTTGTGTTAAACAAGTAGGAAATGGTTCAACCACATCCATATGAACCCTAAAATATTTAATAGGAATCACAGGACACTCTCTGATTTCCGGTACAGTGTTTTTATGTTCTTTGAAAGTTACAAGCATGAAAACATTTTATGTCATTTTCTATAGATTTTTCATTCCTAACCGAATGAAGGATTCACCTGACACTAATATGTCCCATGTTGACGGATAATGAGACAACGACACATGGGTTTTTCAATTTATTACGAATGTTCGTAAGTACACTGTACACAGCTAACACTCTCAGGCGAGCGCCTTATCTCAGAGAACGCACGAAGGCAACTAACTACAACTTGCTATCAAAATGCAATCTTGCTATAACAACATGCTAAATAGTTAGGTTTTATGGAATTCTCATGATTATAAAGTTCATATACCTTGACGCACAACACATATCTTGATACAAGAATTAGGATATTACTTCCCCTAAGCTCCTCACTCAGTGAGGAGGTGCGCACTCGTCCTCACTAGTCTAAGATATATGGAGGACACTCCGACCCGGAATATACATGGCATGTACTGAACAGATATGCAACAATATATATATATATATATATATATATATATATATATATATATATATATATATATATATATATATATATATATATATATATATATATATATATATATATATATATATATATATATATATATATATATATATATATTCCTTGTAAAAATGTAAACGATACAATATAAATAATTCCACTCATTTCTTCTTAAGACTTCTGCAACTAAAAATACCCAACATAAAAAAAAAATCATATCAACATCAGTGCTCCACATCCTCATCAATAACCTCAATCTGGTTGCGGGCAATACGGGCTTTTTGGGCGGGACAGTGGTAGGAATAGATATTCCTTCATCCCTCGATTTTACTTGTCCGGATTTACGGCACAATTTTGCAACACAACTCACCACCACCGTTTCGCCATTTATTTAAAATCACTACTACACATGCACTTGCAACTATTAACCGGTGGCCACTAGCTGTTTTCCCGTGAGAATCATTCATCTTCCCAACTTTCTCTTATAACTTTAACTATAAGATATTCACCTCTACACATTCTCTAACACTGCCTATCCTCAAGGCTGAAATTTAATCCTGCAGCCACAGGTTATTCGGGAACCACCCTGGCCCCAGCAACCAGGAATCATATAATTACAGGAATAATACAGCATCCGCCAGACGGATCTCACCTGACCTATTTAATCTCCGATTGTTTTAAGGTTCACTCAACAGTGTGTCATATGTATTGCCACACTCCGTAAAATTATCACAACAGTTTACATAAACATTAAGCATCAACCTGAGAGCAGCTTGTTATCACCAAGTTTATTCAAAACACGTCAAAAGAAGAAATGATGTCTGATCAAACAAGAACAACAGCAAATATTAACCGGTGGCCACTAGCTGTTTTCCAGATAGAATCATTCATCTTCCCAACTTTCTCTTATAACTTTAACTATAAGGTATTCACCTCTACACATTCTCTAACACTCCCTATCCTCAAGGCTGAAATTTAATCCCGCAGCCATATGCCATTCGGGAACCACTCTGGCCCCAGCAACCAGAAATCATACAATTACATGAATAATACTGTATCCGCCTGACGGATCTCACCTGACCTATTTAAACTCCGATTGTTTTAAGGTTCACTCAACAGTGTGTCATATGTATTGCCACACTCCGTAAAATTATCACAACACTTTACGTAAACATTAAGCATCAACCTGAGAGCACCTTGTTATCACCAAGTTTATTCAAAACACGTCAAAAGAAGAAATGATGTCTGATCAAACAAGAACAACAGCAAATATTAACCGGTGGCCACTAGCTGTTTTCCCAAGAGAATCATTCATCTTCCCAACTTTCTCTTATAACTTTAACTATAAGGTATTCACCTCTACACATTCTCTAACACTACCTATCCTCAAGGCTGAAATTTAATCCCGCAGCCATATGCCATTCGGGAACCACCCTGGCCCCAGCAACCAGAAATCATATAATTACATGAATAATACTGTATCCGCCTGACGGATCTCACCTGACCTATTTAAACTCCGATTGTTTTAAGGTTCACTCAACAGTGTGTCATATGTATTGCCACACTCCGTAAAATTATCACAACACTTTACGTAAACATTAAGCATCAACCTGAGAGCACCTTGTTATCACCAAGTTTATTCAAAACACGTCAAAAGAAGAAATGATGTCTGATGAAACAAGAACAGCAGTAAATAAAAAAAAAATCTACTCATTAACTCGAGAAATGTCATGTATGCAGCAGTAAGGAGGAACGCTCTGATTGACACTTTTGAAAACTACCTCTTCAGGCACCACATGTATGTGTGCCTGATGATGTTCACACACTGCACCATTAATAATGTTTGTATCACTACTGTGTTACATTTTTGCATCTTTACTCAGTACGGACCCAAATACGTGGGCTCCAGTTTATGTTTCCTAGGTTGTAATCATTTCAAATACACACAATCGCCCACAAATACTTTTACCGGTGCGGTTTTGAACCGATCATCATACTTTAAGCTGTGATTTTCATTAGCTCCTTTCAAAACCTTTCAGTGGTGTTCAGTACTCTCTTCAATAGATTTAATAAATATACTCGGTATTGCTCAGTCAAATAATTTGGCAATTGTTGCGAATTAATCAGTACCATATATGGTAACACAGGCACCTGTCCATACACTAAAAAGAAAGTCGTGTCCCTGGGCAAAGCATTATATGGAATGTTCAAAGCTAGCTCAGCTGCAGGAAGCATGGTATGCCAATGAAGAGGGTCATCAGCCACTAAGTAACATACAATTCGCACTACTTTCCTATTATGCGATTCCACTAAGCCATTAGCTGAAGGCCTATATGCGGTCACTGAAAAGTGTTCAATTTTCATCAATCCATGACCGATTTCACAACCTTATTTATAAATTCAAGACCATTATCAGTTATCAAAATTTTCGGACAACCAAACCTAGTAATGAAAGAGCACAGTGCCTGGGCTAATGAATTCGCTGATTTATCCAACATTGCGTAAGTATGAGTGTACCGAGTAAATGCACCGACAAATACACATAATTGCTTATGTTGTGTTAAACTAGTAGGAAATGGACCAACCACATCCATATGAACCCTAAAATATTTAATAGGAATCACAGGACACTCTCTGATTTCCAGTACATTGTTTTTATGTTCTTTGAAAGTTACAAGCATGAAAACATTTTATGTAATTTTCTCTAGATTTTTCATTCCTAACCGAATGAAGGATTCACCTGACACTAATATGTCCCATGTTGACGGATAATGAGACATCGACACAGGGGTTTTTCAATTTATTACAAATGTTCGTAAGTACACTGTACACAGCTAACACTCTCAGGCGAGCGCCTTATCTCAGAGAACGCACGAAGGCAACTAACTACAACTCGCTATCAAAATGCAATCTTGCTACAACAACATGCTAAATAGTTAGGTTTTATGGAATTCTCATGATTATAAAGTTCATTTACCTTGACGCACAACACATATCTTGATACAAGAATTAGGACATTACTTCCCCTAAGCTCCTCACTCAGTGAGGAGGTGCGCACTCGCCCTCACTAGTCTAAGATATATGGAGGACACTCCGACCCGGAATATACATGGCATGTACTAAACAGATAGGCAACATAATATATATATATATATATATATATATATATATATATATATATATATATATATATATATATATATATATATATATATATATATATATATATATATATATATATATATATATATATATATATATATATATATATATATATATATATATATATATATATATTCCTTGTAAAAATGTACACGATACAATATAAATAATTCCACTCATTTCTTCTTAAGACATCTGCAACTAAAAATACCCAAAATAAAAAAAAAATCAAATCAACATCAGTGCTCCACATCCTCATCAATAACCTCACTCTGGTTGCGGGCAATACGGGCTTTTTGGGCGGGACAGGGGTAGGAATAGATATTCCTTCATCCCTCGATTTTACTTGTCCGGATTTACGGCACAATTTTGCAACACAACTCACCACCACCGTTTCGCCATTTATTTAAAATTACTACTACACATGGACTTGCAACTATTAACCGGTGGCCACTAGCTGTTTTCCCGAGAGAGTCATTCATCTTCCTAACTTTCTCTTAAAACTTTAACTATAAGATATTCACCTCAACACATTCTCTAACCCTCCCTATCCTCAAGGCTGAAATTTAATACCGCAGCCATATGCCATTCGGGAACCACCCTGGCCCCAGCAACCAAAAATCATATAATTACATGAATAATACTGCATCCGCCTGACGGATCTCACCTGACCTATTTAAACTCCGATTGTTTTAAGGTTCACTCAACAGTGTGTCATATGTATTGCCACACTCCGTAAAATTATCACAAAACTTTACATAAACATTAAGCATCAACCTGAGAGCACCTTGTTATCACCAAGTTTATTCAAAACATGTCAAAAGAAGAAATGATGTCTGATCAAACAAGAACAACAGCAAATATTAACCGGTGGCCACTAGCTGTTTTCCCGAGAGAATCGTTCATCTTCCCAACTTTCTCTTATAACTTCAACTATAAGGTATTCACCTCTACACATTCTCTAACACTCCCTATCCTCAAGGCTGGAATTTAATCCCGCAGCCATATGCCATTCGGGAACCACCCTTGCCCCAGCAACCAGAAATCATATAATTACATGGATAATACAGCATCCGCCTGACAGATCTCACCTGACCTATTTAAACTCTGATTATTTAAACGTTCACTCAACAGTGTGTCATATGTATTGCCACACTCCGTAATATTATCACAAAACTTTACGTAAACATTAAGCATCAACCTGAGAGCACTTAGTTATCACCAAGTTTATTCAAAACACGTCAAAAGAAGAAATGATGTCTGATCAAACAAGAACAACAGCAAATATTAACCGGTGGCCACTAGCTGTTTTCCCGAGAGAATCATTCATCTTCCCAACTTTCTCTTATAACTTTAACTATAAGGTATTCACTCTACACATTCTCTAACACTACCTATCCTCAAGGCTGAAATTTAATCCGCAGCCATATGCCATTCGGGAACCACCCTTGCCCCAGCAACCAGAAATCATATAATTACATGAATAATACTGCATCTGCCTGACGGATCTCACCTGACCTATTTAAACTCCGATTGTTTTAAGGTTCACTCAACATTGTGTCATATGTATTGCCACAGGCCGTAAAATTATCACAACACTTTACGTAAACATTAAGCATCAACCTGAGAGCACCTTGTTATCACCAAGTTTATTCAAAACACGTCAAAAGAAGAAATGATGTCTGATCAAACAAAAACAGCAGTAAATAAAAAAAAATCTACTCATTAACTCGAGAAATGTCATGTATGCGGCAGTAAGGAGGAACGCTCTGATTGACACTTTTGAAAACTACCTCTTCAGGCACCACATGTATGTGTGCCTGATGATGTTCACACACTGCACCATTAATAATGTTTGTATCACTACTGTGTTACATTTTTGCATCTTTACTCAGTACGGACCCAAATACGTGGGCTCCAGTTTATGTTTCCTAGGTTGTAATCGTTTCAAATACACATAATTGCCCACAAATACTTTTACCGGTGCGGTTTTGAACCGATCATCATACTTTAAGCTGTGATTTTCATTGGCTCCTTTCAAAACCTTTCAGTGGTGTTCAGTACTCTCTTCAATAGATTCAATAAATATACTCGGTATTGCTCAGTCAAATAATTTGGCAATTGTTGCGAATTAATCAGTACCATATATGGTAACACAGGAGCCTGTCCATACACTAAAAAGAAAGTCGTGTCCCTGGGCGAAGCATTATATGGAATGTTCAAAGCTAGCTCAGCTGCAGGAAGCATGGTATGACAATGAAGAGGGTCATCAGCCACTAAGTAACATAAAATTCGCACTACTTTCCTATTATGCGATTCCACTAAGCCATTAGCTGAAGGCCTATATGCGGTCACTGAAAAGTGTTCAATTTTCATCAAGTCCGTGACCGATTTCACAACCTTATTTATGAATTCAAGACCATTATCAGTTATCAAAATTTTCGGGCAACCAAACCTAGTAATGAAAGAGCACAGTGCCTGGGCTAATGAATTCGCTGATTTATCCAACATTGCGTAAGTATGAGTGTACCGAGTAAATGCACCGACAAATACACATATTTGCTTATGTTGTTTTAAACTAGTAGGAAATGGACCAACCATATCCATATGAACCCTAAAATATTTAATATGAATCACAGGACACTCTCTGATTTCCGGTACAGTGTTTTTATGTTCTTTGAAAGTTACAAGCATGAAAACATTTTATGTAATTTTCTATAGATTTTTCATTCCTAACTGAATGAAGGATTCACCTGACACTAATATGTCCCATGTTGACTGATAATGAGACATCGGAACATGGGTTTTTCACTTTATTACAAATGTTCGTAAGTACACTGTACACAGCTAACACTCTCAGGCGAGCGCCTTATCTCAGAGAACGCACGAAGGCAACTAACTACAACTCGCTATCAAAATGCAATCTTGCTACAACAACATGCTAAATAGTTAGGTTTTATGGAATTCTCATGATTATAAAGTTCATTTACCTTGACGCACAACACATATCTTCATATAAGAACTAGGACACACACACACACACATATATACATATATATATATATATATATATATATATATATATATATATATATATATATATATATATATATATATATATATATATATATATATATATATATATACATATATAGTCAATATTCATGTATATTTTCTATATCATATATTATGTTTTTTCTGTGTTTCCCTTTATAAATTATCTAGTTACCAGGCACACGAATATATAATTTCAGCACATTACGTAATACAAGTCAATATTACCATTTAATTAACTAACCAAGAATATCCTGATCTATTTCACTCATCGTCTCCTCTCTAATCCTATGATGAGTGACACTAATAGAGTCTGTCGTGCAACCAATTGGTTTTCAGGCCTTATTTCACTAGCCAGCTTTACAGTCTAGCGATCATTTCCTAATTTCTCTCTCAATGCTCATGATCGATCCTCTAATTTCACAGACGAACAGCTTTGGAAATCTGTTGTTTGTATTGGAAAAAAATATGCTGAGGTATATTAGAGTTTGCTGATAGCTAAGAAGTTGTTTTCGGAGAGCAAGTATGTTTTTTAAATTTAATAG
>NC_090738.1:68981038-68983538 GCF_036898095.1 Palaemon carinicauda
AGAGGTTCTATTTTTGGAATGCATCCCAGGTACTTAAATGGAATATATATATAAAAAAAAAAAACACACACACACACACACACACACACACACACATATATATATATATATATATATATATATATATATATATATATATATATATATATATATATATATATATATATATATATATATGCATTTGATATATGTATGTGTGTGTGCGTGTGTATGTTAGTGTGTGTCAATTCATCTATCTATCTATCTTTCTATGTGTGTGTATGTATGTATGTATGTATGTATGTATGTATGTATGTGATTTTGAGGAGATGGTAACCAAATACTTTTCCTATTTTCATACTTTTCCCTCTGCCACCTTTCTCCCTCTTTATGCCGTATTTCCCAGCCAACCCAGGGATGATAATTCACCCTAATTGAAGATTCAGATCATCTGATTAAAACTTGTTTTTCCCACATCAAATGAAACCCTCAATTTAGTTCGGACTTCGTCCCGAGGGTATAATCTCATTTTACTGAGTTCAGAAATTCTTGCAACAGTTTCTAGGTGAAGTTGATTCGTTGAAGCTTTTACAAGTTTTATTTTGAATTTTGTAAATTACCTGGTTTATTTTTTTTTTTTGGTCAAATGAGTTTAACATCGAAAACATCAATCTCTTTTCTATATATTCATGACTTATGAGCTCATACTCTACTTAACTGATAATGGATGGTCTATCGTCTGATATACGTTTATCAAATTCGATTTACTGGAGACTAAACTACGTTATGATATTTTCGATATGATCAAATATATTTTCCAGACATGCTTTTACGATTGCATATCAGATAAATTAAGAACAGTAAATATAGCATATGATATTCAAACGCAAAACTTATTTTCCGTAAAATGTAGCACAATTGTTTGATATTAGATAACATTATGCTGTCGTCCGGGATGAGATGAGTATCGAACACGCTTTATAACTTGTAAGTACCTGAATATGCTTGTCTCAATGTGTTTGAATTTTTATGCCGTTCTTGACTGGAACGTGTTGTATATATGATAATCATTAGTCCAAATAAAGTTAGTTACATTCACTCCGAATATCAGTGTTTAGATAAAACTCCTTGTTCTTATTCAAACGCCTTGTTATCATATTTTTCTAGAGATGTGTATCACTTGAATATGTAATCAAGGAATCAAAATAGGTAACTAAAGAAATTATCTTTTAGAATTGTTCGTAAAAATCTAACATAATTTATGACATCGTTGCCTAAGAATATCTTGCAATATTTTTTTACCACGGTATTATAAGTAATAGAAATTAATGACTGAAATTATCAAAAAGTTAATCGATGTAAGATACGTGTTATATGTTAGTTTAATTGAAATTTAATGAAACGACAATTATAAATACCAGAACCATAATTCAAACCGTAATTCGTGCTTAATATCAGGGAATATTAGATGCCCTATAGCCTATACTGAAGGTGTTTCTATAGGTTTTAAAAAATATATTCTTATCAGAAAAATAGTTGAGCTTGAAAAAGACGAAGTAAAAACCATTGTAATTTAACTTTCAGACGCAGCAAGTATTTTCATATCTTTTTCACCTTTTTTTAGCTCTTATACCATTTCACCTGGATTCGAATATATTTTATAATGATTGGTAATTAATTCCATATAAACATAAGAGTGTAAAATATAAGTGTTTACTCATAGATTTTAAACAGATTATTAAAGGAGGATCAATAAACCATACCTATGATCTTGATTTACTAGAAATACTATAGTTTATATTCCACCAAGTAAGAAAAACATTTACAATAGAGAAAACCAAAATTATAGATTTGTAGTTTTTTCATTGTGTTTAATATGAATGGATTGTCTGATTTTGTTTGATGGCATATAAGAAAAAGCTGATAAATATAAAATGTTATATATATTCATTTAATTAACCTTAATTATTCCCTTGAAATATAGAAAATCGTAAGATTCATTTAGTTAATATTACAACGTTAATTTTTGATATATAATATATTTAAAAGGTGAATTGAAAATAAGAATATTATATACAAAATTTTGCATTAGTCTCTTTAAACATAAAAAAATAGTAATAAAAATCTCAATTCTTTTTGTCATATTTGAGTGACGCCTTTCTGAACAAAACAGGTGGAAGGCATTGCATCTTTAACCCTCCGTCAATCGAAAACAGATTCTCTCTCTCTCTCTCTCTCTCTCTCTCTCTCTCTCTCTCTCTCTCTCTCTCTCTCTCTCTCTCTCTCTCTCTCTCTCTCTCTCCATACAACAACAACAACAATAACAACAACAACAACAACAATAATAATAATAATAATAATAATAATAATAATAATAATAATAATAATAATAATAATAATAATAATAATAATAACAATAACAAAAACAACAACAACAATGATAATAATGATAATAATAATAATATTAGTAATAATTTTTATTATTATCATTATTATTATTATTATTATTATTATTATTATT
>NC_090738.1:68988538-68998538 GCF_036898095.1 Palaemon carinicauda
TGAGATAGTAAATTCTATCTCCCTCATCATAAATTGGCCAAAATTCTCTTGAGACATTCTCCACCCTTCCCTATGCAATAATGTGAAAAAAAGAAATAGAAAAGTTTTTTCAAAGAACTGAAATAGTCTAAAGGAAAAGGGATCTTTTGAAGGCAGTAATAATTTTGTAAAAAAAAATCTCTTTGTTGGAAAAAGCTTAAATTCTTGACACGCCAGAGACAGCTCCATTCCCTGAAAAAAAAAAATGGATCGTTTTTTGTCACTTCAAATTCCACCGTAAATGCATTTCCGAGGACGAAATTCAGCGGTCTTAGAAAACATTTATATTAACAAGAAGGATTATGAAAACCTTTTCCATAAAATCTAGTTTTATTAATTTCACATGGAATTAAGTTGGAGAAATTTTATGTCTCATTGCAAACTCGTATGTTATCCATCCTAGGTATTTGATTCTAGAAGGATTTTGAAAAATTGTAATTTAACTTTTCTTATGATCCTATATATGTCAATTGTAGAAAAGTAGGGTTAACTTGTGAACACAAATAAGAATTACATGCAAATGGTAGAGGCAAATAAAATATTCCCTCTGTTAATATATACCAAACAATTATCTACAGGGGAAAAACATAAAGATCCAAGATCTTAAGTTCTTTTATTTTATAATTTTCATTAGACTCTTGTTCTTCTTTTTATGAGAGAGAGAGAGAGAGAGAGAGAGAGAGAGAGAGGAGAGAGAGAGAGAGAGAGAGAGAGAGAGAGAGAGAGAGAGAGAGAGAGAGAGAGAGAGAAATTATATTTTGAAGGGATTATTCATTTAATTGAATTGGACGTGGACAAAAATATATGAACAAATAAATATAACTAAAGCAGCAATGTATTTTTGGTTCCTCTTTATCTTCCCTGGAGGAAACATTATTTGCTCCTTCCGCCAGCAAACGAACATTCATTATATTTCTCTCTTTTGGAGCGAGTAAAATAAAACAGATTCTAAATAAACGAAGAGGAGAGAGTATTGTCTCAAATCCTATTTCTAACTCTCCATCATCTCTTTTCGTCCCAATGTGGTAATTGTCTTTCCTGGATAAGATCGGTCGTTCTTGTCTTTCTCTTACATACTTACTTTACTTTAATGACTGCTTTTCCGGTTCCAAACAGCAGGAGAAACCCCACTCTCTACAGGACCTCCACTATCATTTTACCTTATTCGTTCAGAGTATTTAACGTTTCATGTCTCATATTCTTCATTTACTGCAAAATCGTCACTGTCAAAATACTCATGAAATCAGAAAGTCTTCAGTTTCCTCTTGAAAGACTTAATGTCTTCAATCATTCGAATGTTTCGTGGGAGCTTCTTATATAGGCTCGGGGCCGCATATTGAAAGGCTCTAGAGCCTAAATTAGACATATATCTAGGTTCCAACAGTTTGAAGCCATCTGTAACTATTATCGTGTCGACACGATTTTTTGGCTGCGCAATATGTAGAAATTCTCTTAAGTATTTTGGACGCCCAGTTCTGATAACTTGGTGAGTTAATGTACATATTTTAAACTCAATCCTCGCTTTAATCGGCAGCCAGTGTAAATCATTTAATATAGGGGTGTTCCTTTTTCTAGGTGGGAAGCCTTTTATCAGACTTGCTCCTCTGTTTATTATGTTTTGTAATTTCTTAAGTTGTACTTTTGGTAAATTGTAATTGAGTTACAATAGTCAATCCTGGTAATAACACAGTTTATCACAAGGTTCTTTACAGAATTATTGTCTAGGTACTTTTTTATAAACGCAATATTTCTTAGATGATAACCAGCAGTTTTTATTACATTATTTATTTGGGCATTTAGAGATAGGTTGCAGTCAAGAAATACACATAGATCTCGAACTTTACTAGATAACGGCACAGAGTAATTATTTAACTTCATTTGACTATCACCCAAGTTTCTCACGCTGTTTCTCTTACCCACCACCATGAATTCAGTTTTGTTCTCATTTAATTTTAGTTGTTTAAATGCCATCCATTCTCTAACACTATCAAGGATTCAGTTTAGAGTTTCAGTAGTGTCCTCTATATCATTTATGGAGAAGTAAAACTTTGTGTCATCTGCAAATAGTTCATACTCCATGCTATGCCTTGTAGTATTTTCATTAGACCAATAGTATAGATGCAGAATAAGATTGGGTCAAGTACACTCCCCTTGGGTACACTTCTGTTTAAGGGTTCATATGATGAATAAATTTCCAATTTGTACACAGTAATTTCTACCAACTAAGTAGTCTTTTAAGTATTCGAAGGCTTGAATTTCAACGCCGATGGACCGTAGATCATTTAGTAGCAGTTCATGTACCACTGTATCAAAAGCAGCACTACGATCAAGCAGAATTAAGAACTAAATTTTTTTTTCATCCAATTATTCCTAGCATATTATTTATAACAAAGCAGATGGCTGTCTCCGTAGAGTATAGTTTTTCTGTAAGCAGATTGGTTGTCAAGTAAAGCTTCTATTACTTCTAAGTGGCTGACTAGTTGTTCAAGAATTACATACTCAAGTACTTTTGAGATAAAGGATAGATTTGAAATAGGTCTATATGAGCTTAATTCCTGGTAGTCCAGTGCATTTTTCAGAACAGGTGTGACTATAGCCATTTTCTTAGATTTAGGAAACTTACATTCATCAATGCTTGCATTTGATATTCTCATTATTATTTCGGCTAGACTAGAAAAGTCTCTGTCTCCAGTTACTTCAGATATTGGCATAGGATCGATCGTGCAGTTTGGTTTCTTTGCTCTCTTGATTATTCTGGTGATGTCATCTTGTGTTATGTTGTTAAATCGTATTATTTTTTTCTGAGTGCCTGGTGTATCATTATTTTGATGTTAAGTATTTTCGAATGACCTGGTTATATTCTCAAGTTTGTTTCTAAAGAATACTAGAAAATTATTTGGTAGTTCCTGGTCCCTGTATCCATCAGGTAGCTTCTTTTCTTTTATATTGACCATTATACTATTCAGGAGACGATATAACTTATTTATGTCTGATGCTGCTTCGAGGATCTTTCTCTTATAGTATTCACTTTTTTGGGCTCAAGCCATGTCGTCCTGATGGAAGTTCCTATAGGGTAGCTTCCTAGGGTATATTACAAATACGGCGATATTCCCAGAGAATTTACCTTAAGGTACCCAGAATTCTAACTCCTGGAGCGAATATCCCTAATGAAAGTACCATTGATATCGCGAAATATCAGAGGACGTATTCTTGACACGCCACATGGCAATCTGCACCCCGAACAGATATAACACTTCGAAGGGGTCAATTGGCAAGAAAACGAAAATGAGAAAGAAAAAGGAGAGCCGTTCGCAAGGCTCTCTCTTCTCCCGTTTCGTAAGCGTGCATTGCGCCGATTCTGGCGCCATCTGTATTCCTTTTTGCGTAGCTTAACAACTTGGTGTTTTTTCCTGTGTTTCTCGCAAAATCTTGGATTTAATCGCTTTATTATGCTTTCTCCAACTTCGTCTGCCTCTGATAAGTTGAGTATTATTTCTTTTATGTATAAATGTAGGCTCTTGGTAATTTTTAAAATGATTAATAGTAATAATCTTTGTTACAAGAGCCGTTGCCTACCGAAGGTGTCCTGGACGCTGTCGCTCGCTAGGTATGAGTTTTAGTTAGCCAGAGCGACGTTCCCGGCTGTTTTATTTGAATAATTTTAGCTATTTAGCGTTACATAGGATTTCCTTAATCGTGCTTTTAGTATTGTTTGTTTTGGCGAAGCATTCGCCAATTCTGGCCTACGCTAGACCATGTAGCCTAGTCGTTTGGCCCTAGTACTTTCCTGCATGATTTTTGGATTTCCGAGTGTTTTAAAATTTATTGAAGCTTTAGGCAGTTTTATACATTTAAGATTATATTGGTTATTTCCAAGATAGTATACAAGTGAGTTTCGGTGATTTAGGTAATCGATTCTCTTGGTGCCTAGGCTAAGTTGCCTATGGAGCCTTAGTATACTTTCTCATACTCCCCGCTTGCTTTCTTTTCTTCGGAGAAGGTATGCAATCCCTTTCCCTCTGTTTAAGCCTTGGGCTTAACCCTAGTGGTTTATCTGAATTAACTTTCGATACAACTATATTGGGGTGTTACTGTACCTTCCTGTTCCAGTAAGTCTGGCTTCAGAGAGGGGCAGAACATCAGAGTTTTTAGTCTGAGTCTGTGTTTGTCTGGCTTGGGGTTGAGCTCCCTCGCTAGTCTGATGCAGACATAGGAGGCCTAACCTCCTTAGGTCACTCCCGAAGGTTTCGTACGAGATGATTCCTTCTTTTGTGATTTAGCAGACTAGTCCTTGTTGCTGTTCTCGGTGGGAGGATAAGATCCTTTCCCCGGGAGTAGCAACACCTTCCTTGCTTTGGTTCAGTGGGGGTTGGCAAGCATTGCTGGCCTCCCTCCTTGGATCTCCCTTAGGCTAAGATGAGTTTTCTTGGCTGCGGGTGATTCTTTACTAAAGCAAGGTTGGTAGGACCCTCTTTGTCTCTTACCCCTCTACCTCTGTAATGGCCTAGCCGTTACAGTACTGTATGTCATTCTACATCTGGACCTAGTATAGGTTAGGATGTGGAATTGACTCAGTCCCTTGCCGGCCGGCAGAGTGTGCCGGCCGGCAAAGGTCTTCTGCTTTGAGTGCTGCCCGGACCTCCTTTGGTCCCTCATCCATGTCTGTCTGTAGAGCCAGACGGCATTGGTCAGGAAGCCTGAATTAGATTATCCCCTTCCTTATTTGCACTCTTTCGGATTGCCGGTTTTTGAGGTAGTACACTCTCTTATCCTGGCATCCATTCTGTTTTCTTCTAGTGCTGTACCCGACCCGGCTGCCGTCCTATGTGGCTGGCAGCCGGGCAGTCGGAGTTCTCTGGTTCTTTTGCTGCTGGCCGGCATCGGTTGTTTACCTTTGCCGGCCGGCTATTGTCACGCCCTTGTCTGCCAGTCGCTACGAGCAGTGGCCGGCAGCCGGGTGCTACCTTGTGTAGTTGCCGGCCGACATTGGCTGTTGCCGGCCGGCACATGCATTTGAACCAGCGTTCTGCCGCCTTATAGCTGTTAAGTAGTATACTTTAAAGCTAGTTATGGTGTGTGCCGGCCGGCGGCGCATTATCTTCTATACTATACCCATATAAATAAATCTATTTATTCAGTGAAAATAAAATCTTTCAACAAACATTTAATTTATTCGAATACCATAAATGTGAATAAAAAACACATCCATCCCCACAGTAAAACCCACCTAACAATCTTTAAACATCCAAAAGGAAAACCACAACTTTTGCTTTTTTCCTGCGCTAAACTGTGCATATCCAGTGATACGTAGTTCACTTGATACTCATGGAAATTTCTTCTCTTTACAGGAGGACCGTCCAAAGTGCGGAAGTGCTTTCTGCAACGTCCGCAGTAAGAACTTCTGCGGACATGAGTTATGTAGGAGGTACGCAGCATGCACTGTCTCCAAGGGTGATCTCCGGTATTGGGACCCTTAGGTATGTACCGTGTGCTCTAACCTGTTTACTGAGGCTTTTGATTCCCCTAGGACGGCGGAATCAAGGGATATAGCAAGGGAGAAGTTTCGTACCTGGGTAAGGGGCTTCCAGAAAAACACCTCTGGACCTTATCTTCCAAGTGAGAAGATGAGGGCTTACCTTTTCCCTAGGGCATCAGCTGATGCAGTAATTCCCCAGCCTCAAGAAGAGATCCCCCTAGTTCAGATCCCGGTGGATGCTGAAGTCGCGGTCGCCTTGCAAGACATCCAGTTGGACGACAGGATGTCAGACGTGTCCGAGCGTCTGGAGGAAGACCTCCTGGCAGAAGGCCAGGATGAAGATCAAGCCCCAGACATTGTAGAGGAAGAGGCCGACGAGGTGTCGGCTGCTCCGGTTCAGATCACTGAACCTATACCCTCAACATCGTCCGCTCTCCCAGTAGAGCTTGGACAGGCCCTCTCCTCCATTGTTGGCAGCTAACACGATTTCAACGTGT
This sequence comes from Palaemon carinicauda, assembly GCF_036898095.1. Taxonomy (NCBI): domain Eukaryota; kingdom Metazoa; phylum Arthropoda; class Malacostraca; order Decapoda; family Palaemonidae; genus Palaemon; species Palaemon carinicauda. Next base: position 68,994,551 of record NC_090738.1, read on the forward strand.
AAGTCTGCTTTGACAAGACCCATTCTATATGCCTTCCAGGTCGACCTCGCTAACGAGATCTTTAATAAAGTTCCGAAAGCCTGCGCTAGGCTCAGACCTTCAGCACCTCCAAAGCCCATTTCATGGTCTTTAGATAAAGTTCTTAATTTCGCTTCACTGTTGAACAATGAGGAGTGTGCGTTAAAGGTTTTGACCCAAAAAGTTATTTTCCTATTTGCACTCGCGTCCGGGGCCAGGGTTAGTGAGATTGTAGCACTCTCGAGAGAGGAAGGTCGTGTTCAGTTCCTGGATGGGGGAGAACTGAACCTGTTTCCGGATCCTACGTTTCTCGCCAAGAATGAGTTACCCACCAACAGGTGGGGTCCCTGGAGAATCTACCCTCTGAAAGAAGATGCATCTCTATGTCCAGTAGAATGCTTAAAGGTCTATCTTCGTAGAACTTCAGACTTCAAGGTGGTCAACTATTCAGGGGAGAAACATCAGGCTCAAATTTATCACTTAATCAACTCAGGGCGAAAATCATATATTTTCTTCGCAGAGCGGATCCTGACAGTACACCCGCAGGTCACGATCCGAGGAAAGTTGCCTCATCCTTAAATTTCTTTAATTGTACGGATTTTGAACATCTTCGTTCATACAATGGCTGGAAGTCTTCCAGAGGTATTCTTTCGTCACTATGCGAAGCAAGAGGAGCAACTAAAGAGATCTGTGGTAGCAGTGGGTTGCGTCGTTAACCCTGCTGTTTAACTCTGCGAGGAACAGTGGTTTTAATTGGGACGATTAATTCCAGTGTGAGTGTGTAGTTACATGCTGTGCTACAAACTAAGTGAGGGTACCGAGTTGCCCAGGTTGACTGTTCCACTTCGAAAGGTGAACCTAGCATAAGTGCAGACATGTGTGCCGAGCGTTTCTAACGCTAATGTGACTGATTAGTAATACAGACTTTTATGACTTTGATACCTCGGTATGTTAAAAGTGGCACTAATGTTTTTCTTTCAGATAAACAAGTTTCTGTTTACTATCATAATTATGCTTAAAGTTTTGGTTATCCTCCTCTTATATATATATATATATATATATATATATATATAATTGTTGTTAACCTGTCTATTTATTGCCTGTCAATAAACTTGTTCTTGAGAACCTTGCGTCTCCTTCACCTGTGTCAATTTATTGGTATAATTGAGCATTCATTCTATGTATATTTATCTGGGATAATTCTAATAGATTGTTCCTTTATGCAAGCTAATGTTGCATTGGTTTATGCTCTCCCTTAGCGGGAGGACTCCATCCCATAAGGGGACGGTGGCGGATTTACAAGTTTCCTCCTATGCGGATATAAACCTTTGTCCAATACAAGTATTGAGCGGAAAACTGGTCGATATTTCATATTGACGCAGTGGTTCTTTACAAACTATGCTTTACTTAATATAGGGTGAGACCACTATATTGGCTGGCCTGGTATTCATACATAGGTATATGTACTCTTCGAGACTTTTTCCAGAGTCTAGTAGGACTCTTCCCTGTAGGGGCAGGAAGCTCTAACATGGTTTATGGTTAGTTGAAAAGATGTATAACGGTAACATCTTAGGTCTCTAGGTCTAGTCGACCGGGGAAATACCTCTGGGGAGTACGGCACGTCTTAGAATCCACAGATACAGTAAAGCTCTGGTATACTTCCATCAGGACGACATGGCTTGAGCCCAAAAAACGGATTTTGAGCGAGGCGAAAAATCTATTTTTGGATGAGATGGCCATGTCGTCCTGATGGACCCGCCCTTCCCTTTCTATGAAAGGGCTGTAGGACCCCTCCCTACATACAGTATCTGTAGCACCCTCGTATATCGCTACAAGGAATACAGATGGCGCCAGAATCGGCGCAATGCACGCTTACAAAACGGGAGAAGAGAGAGCCTTGCGAACGGCTCTCCTTTTTCTTTCTCGTTTTCGTTTTCTTGCCAATTGACCCTTCGAAGTGTTATCTCTGTTCGGGGTGCAGATTGCCATGTGGCGTGTCAAGAATACGTCCTCTGATATTTCGCGATATCCCTGGTACTTTCATTAGGGATATTCGCTCCAGGAGTTAGAATTCTGGGTACCTTAAGGTAAATTCTCTGGGAATATCGCCGTAGTAGTAATATACCCTAGGAAGCTACCCTATAAGAACTTCCATCAGGACGACATGGCCATCTCACCCAAAATTAAATTTTTCGCTTCGCTCAAAATCGGTTTTTTTCTTCTTAGTAGGTAGTTATATTGACACGTAGCAGTGTTGTATTGTACCTAAGTACTTTCAGTTTTTAACCTATTCCACTTTCTTTCTTTACGTCTTTTTTCCTTCCTTTTTTCCAAAGTCTCTCCATCAAAACAAGGAGATTGGTCTATTACGGATATAGTCTTTTCACTGGGTGGTCACATGGTATCATAATCACTTTTACTCACTCTATTATAAGTGGTCATAAGACAGTTAGCACACTTAGTTTGGTCAACATGATCACAGGGAATGTTTATAGCATCATTTATTTTTTTGTAACATCTTCAATAAATACAGTAAAACAAAAATTAGATTTATGTCTAAATTTTATTGTCTTTACTAATGCATGTTTCTGTAGAGGCAGACTAAACATAATGAGTCTGTGTATTGGGAGATAGTACATTTCTGTTCAACTTTTATATCTGATACAATATTATTTGATGCGTCATCCATCCAAAAATTGAAGTCTCCACAGATAACTAATTAATTTTCCCCTATGGTAATCATCTCAATGAGAGCACCAAATTCTTCAAAAACGATACTAGTGTTTGTTTTAGTTTTTTGTAGATTATTATAAAGGATATTCTTCTAGTTTTTGGCGTAAATTTTATTTATATATATTCAAAGCTTGTTACACTAATTGTTTACAATTTTTTGAGGTTTGAGTAGCTTTTATGAATAAAGAGTCGAACACCCACACTAGACCTACCTTCTCTCAGTATGTGAAAGAAGGCATGTGTGTGTGTGTGGGGGGGGGGGGGTGTCATTTCAGTAATCTTTGCCTTGTCCAAGTCATTTAGTCAATGTTTCAGATAATTCTAGTATATCTTAATATTTCTCGTTTATCAATTCTCGAATTTGAAGTCTTTTTATCTACAGATTATATATTTACATAGCCACAGTTTATCACATCCCTAGTAACTATGATCAGTATTTACCGCTAGTCTTTTCAGTTCCAAGTTAAAAGCATTGCAGTCTCTAGAGTTTACTGTGTGGTCATTTGGTCTGTTTAACTTTGTGAAGTTTATACACTTTGACACTTGCGAATTACACTCCCTGGTGAGGTGTCTCCCTGAACCTTTCCCGCAGACTCTATGTTCAACCTTAGACTTGTAATCTTTTTCAAAATGTCCATACTTCTGACAGTGGTAGCAGGTGATCACGTGGTACCTATCACGTATGTTATAGATACCCATCGTAACGAAACTTTGTCCCCATTATCATGAATATCCTTCTGAACTTCAGGATCACATTTCAGCACATGGTGGGTGCCCCCCCCCCCCCACAAAGCCCGAAGCATTTTTCTCCAGGACTACACTTATCTTCTATATTTTGGATTTGGTCGGGGCAGCGATTTCTTTGAATCAAAGCATTTACTACATCATCTTCATCACTGTATAAATTGCATATCATTATTTTGGGTTTTAGTTTTCCGATTCTTCTCGTTTTAGTGTCAACCACCAATGTCTGAATTTTGTTTGCAGCCTCTTCTCTGATCATATTGTTTGCAAAGTTCACACTTCCTTTCATAGTTGACCTCGTGTTAAGTATAGAAATGTCTTTAAGTGCTTGTTTAACCTCGCGTTTTCTTTCAGTAATTTTAGTTGTTGTATTTGTTGATTTACATATCAACAGATTTTTTCTCTTAACTTTGTCAGCTTTTGTCGATTTCTCCGGTTTTGGGTTATCAATTTTTGACGTGTTGTTTTAATTGATTCTATATTAATGGCAATA
>NC_090738.1:69016038-69033538 GCF_036898095.1 Palaemon carinicauda
CACTGGCTACTTACCTCTTCGTAAGAGAAGAAGAGACTCCCCTGCTATAGTAAGCAGCTCTTTCAAGTATAAGGACACTCCAAAATTAAACCATTGTTCTCTAGTGTCAATTCTTTTTGGTAAGGCAGATTTGCAGCAACTCGTAAGGGTGCCCATTTAGCTTCAAAAGTGTCTTGATCGCTGATTGGTTGGACAAGATAATTCTAACCAACCAGATAGCAGGAAACGTTTCCGAGCTAAAAGGGTATAGTCTTATGTAGTGCCGTAGACTCTACTATGGTCTTCCAAAGACTTGCGTTGGAGTTCTCTTGATTCAATTCAATTTTCTTTCTCTTCCTATTGTTACTTTGAATTTTTTATCCTCTTGTTATTTTCAAGTTTTTATTTTATATATGAAAGATATATTTCAATATTATTATTGTTCTTGCACTTGTCTTATAGTTTTTTTCTAGTCTCCTTTCTTCACTGAGCTATTTTCCCTGTTAGAGCCCTTGGGTTTATAGCATCCTGGTTTTCCAACTAGAGTTGTAGTTAAATATATAATAAAATAATAATATATGTTTAAGGTATATTACAGGGACTCACGTACATTTGAAAGTTTCTGTATAAATCTGTGTATTTATTAACCTGATGGAAGGGCTATTAATTTAAACAAACTTTAAAGTAATTACTATATTTTTTCTTTATGAAAGAAATCATAGTTTTATGAGATTTTGAGTAAATACTTTAGGATCTTACTTTCATGGAATAATATTTGTTGTTAAACTTATTTACAAAAACACATATGAAATCACATAATATAGAAAAATGCCTATATACACATACACACTTATCTCGTTCAGAGAATGCAGTAATATATATATATAATATATATATATATGTATATATATGCGTATATATATATATATATATATATATATTCAAATAAGCCATATATATTTTTGATATATTAATGTCTGGATTCTCTTAACAACCTCGGGATCACAGACCCAGGCGAAATCTCACAAAGACAAGAGCTTGGCTCCGGCCGGGAATCGAACCCTGGTCGGCAAGCTTATATAGACAGTGACTAAGCTTGCCGACCAGGGTTCGATTCCCGGCCGGAGCCAAGCTCTTGTCTTTGTGAGATTTCGCCTGGGTCTGTGATCCCGAGGTTGTTAAGAGAATCCAGACATTAATATATCAAAAATATATATGGCTTATTTGAATATGAAAAACACGTAAAAATGTGCAAAATTTATCATATATATATATATATATATATATATATATAATTTTATATATATATAAATTATATATATATATATATATATATATATATATATCAGTTATATATAGTCCAGGAGTTCCCAACCTTGGGGTTGCCAAGTAATTTTCTTAGGGCCTACTTAATTCCTTAGCCATCTGTCTTTTCCTCAGTATCTTTTCCAAACCTAGGATTAACTTAGGTGGTCACTTGTATATTACTGTCTAATCCGTTTCTCCTTGTCCAGCACAGGATATAATCCCAGCCCAATTGACAGGCCATATACGCCAAACCTAAAATCGCTCTCCTCACCCATAAACTTACTTCTGTCACAATTCACCCCCTAAAAACTCAAAATTCACCCCTGGGGATGAATTTCACCCCCATTGAGAACCCCTGCTCTATAGTTTATCTAGATACCAGGAAAACAATATATAATTTCAGCATATTACGTAATATAAGTCAATACTACCATATAATCAACTAACCAAGAACATCCTCATCTATTTCACCAACATCTCCTCTCTAATCCTTTGATGAGTGACACTAATAGAGTGTGTCGTGCAACCAATTGGTTTATCAGGCCTTATTTCACTGGCCAGCTTTCCGGTTCAGCGATCACTTCCTAATTTTTCTCCCAATGGACATGATAGATCATCTAATTTCACAGACAAACAGCTTTGGAAATTTGTTCCTTGTATTGGAAAAAATTATGCCGAGGTTTATAAGAGTTTGGTAATAGGTAAGGGGTTGTTTCCAGAAAGCAGGTATGTTTTTAAAATTTAATAAATTTCTTTCCCGTCTTATTCTTCTTGCTCTCCTTCTTTCCTTTTTTTTTTATCTCCCTCAAGTTATTATTATTATTATTATTATTATTATTATTATTATTATTATTATTATTATTATTATTATTATTATTATTATTATTATTATTATTATTATTATTTTATTATTTTATTTCATTATTATTATTTATTATTATTATTATTATTATTATTATTATTATTATTTTTATTATTATTATTATTATTATTATTATTATTATCATTATTATTATTATTTTATGATTAATTTAATGTTAATATTATTATTATTATTATAATTGTATTATTATTTTTTTTATTATTATTATTATCATTTTATTATAATAATAATAATAATAATAATAATAATAATAATAATAATAATAATAATAATAATAATAATAATAATAATAATAATAATAATTATTATTATTATTATTATTATTATTATTATTATTATTATTATTATTATTATTATTATTATTATTATTGAGTTAAAAGTAATGGCTGCATCGGCAGTGCTCTAGAGAAGAGAATTATCCGGAAAATAGAAAAATTGGATAAGAAAATAAACTCTGCCGATGCAGCCATTACTTTTAACTCAACCTGCCTAAAAGAGGGTCTCCTACCACGATATTATTATTATTATTATTATTATTATTATTATTATTATTATTATTATTATTATTATTATTATTATTATTATTATTATTATTATTATTATTATTATTATTTTATTATTATTATTATTATTATTATTATTATTCTATTTTTTACTATTATATTATTATTTTATTATTATTTTTATTATTTTTATTATTATTATTATTATCATTCTTACTATTATTTTATAATTGTTATTATATTATTATTATTATTATTATTATTATTATTATTATTATTATTATTATTATCATTATTATCTTACTATTATTTGATTATCATTATTATTATTATTATTATTATTATTATTATTATTATTATTATTATTATTATTATTATTATTATTATTATTATTGTTATTATTATTATTATTATTATTATTATTTTATTACTATTATTATCATTATCATTACTATTATTATTATTTTTATTATATTTATTTTTATTATTATGATTTTATTATTATTTTATCATTATCATTATTATCATTATTTTATTATTATTATTATCATTATTTTATTATTATTATTATTATTATTATTATTATTATTATTATTATTATTATTATTATTATTATTATTATTATTATATATTATTATTATTATCATTATTATTATTATTATTTTTATTATTATTACTATTATTATTATTATTATTATTATTATTATTTCATTATTATCATTATTATTATCATTACACTTATTATTTTTATTATCATTATGAATATCATATTATTATTATTATTATTATTATTATTATTATTATTATTATTATTATTATTATTATTATTATTATTATTATTATTATTATTATTATTATCATATCCCTTTCAGTAATATACTGGTGCACTAAAATACGTTTAATTCACGAAAAAAGTATATTCCCATTATAGCAGTAAATCTGTAGTAAATAATGGTTCAATTTGCATTATTTCCGGATTACAGAAGATATGATATTCATCACAGTCACATATACATGTTGATATAATATTGGTATCCTTCTAAAAATATTAGATTCTGAAAGGTATTTGTTCATTGGTTTTCTCTAGTAAAAACTTTTTTTCCATTTATTGTTATTTGGGTAAAAATATTCTTTTAGATCAATTATATCCTTTTACTTGGTAGATATAATTAGATAATTAATTCATAAATGATATCTGATATTGGATATTAACTAAGACACCTGCGTGATAATTACACCATTCATTAGGTCTCTGATTACCACTGAGGATAACCACACAGGTTTTATTCAAAAGTGGTGTTAGAACTCATCATTATTATAAGGGAAATATGAAATAAATATCTTAAACATTTAGTAAATAAGTTAAACCAGTGTCTGAACTAAACTCCTGGTAAGCATAGGAATTTTGTTTATCATCCAAGGTGATATTTTTATGATATAAAAGAAATGTGAAATATTTGTTCTAGTATCTAAAATAAGAAGATCGTATCTCTACATCATTTGTGAAAATCAACTTTCAAGTCAACGCTATTTTAAGTAAAAATATACAAGTTTTTTTTCCTTTTACAAGGCTTTATCTTCCTCACATCACCACGCTTTACCTTTTTGATTCTTATGTTGGTTCTCTATTAAAAGTTATACTTATTCCATAAGCTTTATTGTTAGCCTTTAAAGGAAATGAGTGAGGTTGGTAGATTGAATTATCTGACATTCCTATGACATTCCATACGTATGTGTGTGTGTTTGTGTGTGTGTGGTACATTGCTGCATTCTTCCAGGCAACACTGGCTCTGTACCCTCGGGCAGTTCGTAAGAAAAGTAAATTTCCAGGGGTTTACAGACGAAACAGGAAAGAATATGATGATGTTCATTAGATGTGACAAGCAGCGACGGGATTGGATATGTAGCAAAGACGGCAACTGTCACCTAACCCCTCTCCAGGGTTTCCTCCATAACCTGTATTTTACCCTCCTGGATCTGGAGGGAGCTATTATTTTGAAACAAGGGTTGTGTCTCTATATGCACGGGAACATAAATTTACTGCGTGTTTCTTTTGACAATTTTTATTAAGAGTATGAGGAATTGATCCATCTATTTCTCACCAGTTTTCATAAACTAACCAAAGATTTTGTCATCTCATATATTTACATACAATGCGAAAAATCAGTAAGATTGATAAATCTCCATTATACTAGAGCGTTAAAACGTAAATTACACAATTTTTGTATCTACTTTTTTATCTTGCATTATATCAGTTTATGTAGTATCGGATATTTTCAGTCATTTATCCCGTGCCGGACATTATAAATGCTGCTGGAAATTAACGTTGCATTGTTACAGAGGAATTACTTGACAAATATTACAGCTTTGTGGAATAGCCTTTTGTAATAAACAACCTTTAAAGTAATAGCATCATAGCTTTAGAGAACAAAATACCTTCAACTTTAACGTTACGGCCTTACGTAGCAAATTAATTTGAGATTAAAGTACGTTTTACCAAACAAATTACCTTCATATTTAGGTTACAGCCTTACAGGTAAAATCACTTTGAAATAAAACGTTAAAAAGTTTCAAAAACTAAAAAGAAAAGCTTGCTTTGAACTGAACGTGCCATCCTTTCAGAATAATCCACTTTAAAAGTCTAACAGTCGTGAGAGCACCCTGATTATAAACAACAGTAGTCTGAGCTCAATTAATATGATAGTGGACCTTCTACTGTTTCCCTTCTTTCGTCGGGATTGTTTCTCATTATCCAAGGAAGTTCCCTAATGTTGTGGAAGAGAGTCTACTCACCGTAGTTAGGGTAGAAATTAGCGCTTTACGGCATATCTCTCATATTTAGCAATTATGTATTTACATATTTGTAACTTTCTCACAAACAAGCCTTGCTTAGAAAAAATTAAAAATTTATAAAAAGTGATTGAATTATCTAAAGTTATTTCTTTGCTATAAATCTTTATATGGATTGACATTTTTTAGTTAAATTACCCTCTACTAAATAAAATATATGATTTTTTTTCATAAAATAAACACAAAACTCCCATGCAATATATAAGGGACATCTATAACAATATTTTGAATAAAGCAAGGAATGTTTTATTTTTTCATGATGAGTTTTCCCAATTAATCATTACTGAAAATCATTTAAAATATAGCAAGAAATGCGAATGGAAATTAGAAATTGTTAATATTACTTACGTATTCATGCCTTGACATACTATCCTTATAAACAAACAAACGCATATATAATCTGATGGCCGGTCCTCGTCTCCTGTGGGTGAGTGGGTATATTAGTTATTAGGTTTTTACTTAATTATATAATTTTATGAGTAATATCTATTTTATATGGTTTTGTGTTCTTTGATAATTTTGATTTTAGAGCTAGTTGGGCAGTTATATCGAAAGCTACCAAATAAAGAAGATGATAGCAATATTGACCATTATACCCACACATACACATACACACACACACACACACACACACATATATATATATATATATATATATAGCCTATATATGTATATATATATATATATATATATTCCATAGATATTTTACATGTATGTAAACACACAAACACACACACACACACACACACATATACATATATATATATATATATATATACATTAAATAGATATATATATATATATATATAAGTATATAAATACACATAAGGCTATATACAGTATATATATATATATATATATACATAAGTATATAAATACACATAAGGCTATATATATATATATATATATATGTGTGTATATATATATATATATATATTACATATATGTTATATATATATATATATATATATATATAAAAAAAGAGAGAGAGAGAGAGAGAGAGAGAGAGAGAGAGAGAGAGTAGGTTGGCCTAGGTAGCAACCACCCGTTGAGATACTACCGCTAAAGAGTTATGGGGGGTCCTTTGACTGGCCAGACAGTACTACATTGGATCCTTCTCTCTGGCTACGGTTCACTTTCCCTTTGCCTACAAATACACCGAATAGTCTGGTCTATTCTTTACAGATTCTCCTCTGTCCTCATACAACTGATAAAACTGATATTACCAAATCATTCTTCTTCACCTAAGGGGTTATCTACTACACTATATTTTTTCTCTGTTTACTTTCCACTCGGTAGGGTAGAAGAGGCTCTTTAGATATGGTAAGCAGCTTTTCTTGGTGAAGGACACACCAAAATCAAACCATTGTTCTCTAGTCTAGGGTAGGGGCATAGCCGATCTGCCATGGTCTCCCAATGTCCTGCTTTAGAGTTTTCTTGCTTGAGGGTACACTATACTATCTAATTTCTCTTGCTCCTGTTTTATAAATGCTTTTATAGTTTATATAGGAAATGCTTATTTCAATGTTGTTACTGCTCTCAAAATATTTCATTTTCCTTGTTTACTTTCATCTCTTTGCTATTATCCGTGTTGGGGCCCATGGGATTATAGCATCATACTTTTCGACCTAGGGTTTTAGTTTAGTAAGTAATAATAATATATATATATATATATATATATATCTATATATATATATATAAATATATATATATATATATATATGTACATATATTCATATATATATATATATATATGTATATATATATATATATATATATACATATATATATCTATCAATATATATATATATATATATGTGTGTGTATATATATATATATATATGTGTGTGTGTGTATGTGTGTATATATATATATATATATAGACAGAGAGAGAGAGAGAGAGAGGAGAGAGAGAGAGAGAGAGAGAGAGACCATGATGATTAAAATTATTTGATATAGTAAATTTTATCTTCCTCATCATATAATGGCCAAAATTCTCTTGAGACATTCTTCACCCTTCCTTATGCAATAATCTGAAGAAAAAAAAAATCAAAGAACTGAAAAAGTCTAAGCGAAAAGGGATCTTTTGAAGACAGTAATAATTTTTAAAAGAAATCCCTTTGTTGGAAAAAGATTGAATTCTTGACACGCCAGAGACAGTTCCATTCCTTGAACAAAAATTGGATCGCTTTTTGCCTCTCCGAATTCCACCCTAAATGCATTTCCGCTGACGAAATTCAGCGGTCTTATAAAACATATTAATAAGAAGGATTATGAAAACCTGTTCCATAAAATCTAGTTTTATTAATTTCACATGTAATTAAGTTGGAGAAATTTTATGTCTCATTGAAAACTTGTATGTTATCCATCCAAGGTATTTAATTCTAAAAGGATATTGAAATTTTTTAATTTAAATCTTTTTATGAGAGAGAGAGAGAGAGAGAGAGAGAGAGAGAGAGAGAGAGAGAGAGAAATATATTTTGAATGGATTATTCATTTAATTGAATTGGACGCGGACAAAAATATATGAACAAATAAATATAACTAAAGCAGCAATGTATTTTTGGTTCCTCTTTATCTTCCCTAGAGGAGACATTATTTGTTCCTACCACCAGAAAACGAACATTCATTATATTCCTCCCTTTTGAAGGGAAGATGATAAAACAGATTTTAAATAAGAGAAGAGGAGAGACTATTGTCTCAAACCTTATTTCTAACTCTCCTTCATCTCTTTTCGTCCCTATGTGGTAATTGTCTTTCCTGGATGAGATCGGTCGTTCCTGTCTTTCTGTTACTTACTTACTTTACTTTGATGGCTGCTTTTCCGGTCCCAAACAGCAGGGGAACCCCACTCTCTACAGGACCTCCACTGTCGTTTTACCTTATTCGTTCAGAGTATGTAACGTTTCATGTCTCAAATTCTTCATTTACTGTTAAATCGTCACTGTCAAAAGACTCATGAAATCAGAAAGTCTTCAGTTTCCTCTTTAAAGACTTAATGTCTTCAATCATTCGAATGTTTCGTGGGAGCTTATTATATAATCTCGGGGGTCGCATATTGAAAGGCTCTAGAGCCTAAAGTAGACATATCTAGGTTCCAACAATTTGAAGCCATCTGTAACTATTCTCGTGTCGACACAATTTTTTGGCTGCGCAATATGTAGCAATTCTCTTAAGTATTTTGGACGCCCAGTTCTCATAACTTGGTCGGTTAATGTATATAATCTAAACTCAATCCTCGCTTTAATCGGCAGCCAGTGTAAATCAATTAATATAGGGGTGGTCCTTTTTCTAGGTGGGACGCCTTTTATCAGACTTGCTCCTCTGTTTATTATGTTTTGTAATTTCTTAAGTTGCACTTATGGTAAATTGTAATTGAGTTGCAAAAGTCAATTCTGGTAATAACACAGTTTATCACAAGTTTCTTTACAGAATTATTGTCTTGGTACTTTTTTTATAAACGCAATATTTCTTAGACGATAACCAGTAGTTTTTATTACTGTTATGAACCGCCTTAATGATTCATTAGGTTCTTTAAAAATACTAAAAGAATTGGGACTGGAATGAACCGATGGCCTGCAACAACCAAAGGGGTGGGAATAAAAGATAAGACTAAAGTACCTTAACCTAGTTTATTATACAAAATTTATACAAAAATAGCTTATATACAATAATTACAATGAGTACAAGTAATGGGAAGCACAGAGACATAAATGATCATAGAATAAAATTCAGAAAACATTACAATATCAAAAACAAAAAACTTAAACGTTCAAGCAAATGTTAAATAAGATAAGCAATATTCATAAAAAAAAAAAAAAAAAAAAAAAAAAAAAAACACAGTCAGCAGCAGCAATGAAAAATTAATAAGTGAATCTTCTCATTATTACACTGGTTCCTCCAACATGCAAACATTCATAAACAATCCCTGATCCTCGAGGACGTCCATCGAACAATGCGGGAACTACCACGACAGTGTCGATACGACAGCCACTTTGCTGCCACCGAAGAATAACTCTTCCAAACCATCGTGACCTCGAGGACTAGGTTGAGGACAAGTCACCACCAACTAGGAGATACTCCAAAGCTGGGTCTGCTGCTCTTTCTCGACTGCATCACGAGAAACGGTACTTCTGGCTTCCCAAACCTGACTAAAGCTTGTCACTCACAACGTGACCAAAGTAAACAAAGACCCCCACCTTAATAAAGAAAAGGGCAGTTACAAAAAATTTAAACTAGGTTGTTTCACAGTCAAACAACCTAACAATTACATTATTTATTTGGGCATTTAGAATTAGGTTGCAGCCAAGAAATACACATAGATCTCGAACTTTACTAGATAACGGCACAGAGTCATTATTTATGTTTATTTGACTGTCACCCAAGATTCCCACGCTGTTTCTCTTACCCACCACCATGAATTCAGTTTTGTTCTCATTTAATTTTAGTTGTTTAAATGTCATCCATTCTCTAACACTGTCAAGGATTCGGTTTAGAGTTTCAGTATTGTCATCTATATATTTATGGAGAAGTAAAACTTTGTGTCATCTGCAAATAGTTTATACTCCACGCCATGCCTTTGTAGTATTATCATTAGACCAATAGTATAGATGCAGAATAAGATTGGGTCAAGTACACTCCCCTAGGGTACACTTCTGTTTAAGGGTTCATATTATGAATAAGTTTCCAATTTGTACACAGTAATTTCTAGCAACTAAGTAGTCTTTTAAGTATTCGAAAGCTTGATCTTCAACGCCGATGGACCGTAGATCATTTAGTAGCAGTTCATGTACCACTGTATCAAAAGCAGCACTAAGATCAAGCAGAATTAAGATACCACATTTTTTTTCATCCATCATTTCTAGCATATCATTTATAACAGAGCAGATGGCTGTCTCCGTAGAGTATAGTTTTCTGTAAATAGATTGGTTGTCAGGCAAAGCTTCTATTACTTTTAAGTGGCTGACTAGTTGTTCAAAAATTACATATTCAAGTACTTTTGAGATAAAGGATAGATTTGAAATAGGTCTATGTGAGCTTGATTCCTGGTAGTCCAGTGCATTTTTCAGAACTGGAGTGACTATAGCCATTTTCTCAGGTTTAGGAAACTTACATTCATCAATGCTCTCATTTGCTATTCTCATTATTATTTCGGCTAGACTAGAAAAGTCTCTCTCTCCAATTACTTCAGATATTGGCATAGGATCGATCGCACAGTTTGTTTTCTTTGCTCCCTTGATTATTCTGGTGATGTCATCTTGTGTTATGTTGTTAAATCGCATTAATTTTGTCTGAGTGCCTAGTGTATCATTAATCTGATGTTAAGTATTTATGAATGATCTGGTTATATTTTCAATTTTGTTTCTAAAGAATACTAGAAAATTATTTGCTAGTTCCTGGTCCCTGTATCCATCAGGTAGCTTCTTTTCTTTTACATTTCCCATTATACTATTCAGGAGACGATATAACTTATTTATGTCTGTTGCTGCTTCGAGGATCTTTCTCTTATAGTATTCACTTTTTCTTCATAGTAGGTAGTTATATTGACACGCAGGAGTGTTGTATTCCACCCAAGTACTTTCAGTTTTTAACCTATTCCACTTTCTTTCTTTACGTCCTTTTTTCCCTCCTTTTTTTCCAAAGTCTCTCCATCAAACCAAGGAGATTGGTCGATTACGGATATAGTCTTTTCACTCGGTGGTCACATGGTATCATAATCACTTTTACTCACTCTATTATAAGTGGTCATAAGACAGTTAGCACACTTAGTTTGGTCAACATGATCACAGGGAATGTTGATAGCATCATTTATTTTCTTTGTAACATCTTGAATAAATACAGTAGAACAAAATTAGATTTATGTCTAAAGTTTATTTTGTTTACCAATGCATGTTTCTGTAGAGGCACACTAAACGTAATGAGTTTGTGTATTGGGGAGATAGTACATTTCTGTTCAACTTTTATATTTGATACAATATTATTCATATTATCACTTAGAACTAAGTCTAGCGTATGCCCAGTTAAAGTAGTAGTACAGTCGACATTATTCACTAGTCGATATGATTCTAGTAACTCACTAAATGCCAAAGCGTCGGGATTTGATGCGTCATCCATCCAAAAATTGAAGTCTCCACAGATAACTAATTCATTTTCCCTTATGGTAATCATCTCAATGAGAGCACCGAATTCTTCAAAAAAGATACTAGTGTTTGTTCTAGGAGGTTTGTAGATTATTATAACTGATATTCTTCTATTTTTTGGGCGTAAATTTTATTTCAATATATTCAAAGCTTGTTACACTAATTGTTTTCAACGTTTTGAGGTTTGAGTAGCTTTTATGAATAAAGAGTCCGACACCCTCACCAGACCTACATTCCCTCAGTATGTGAAAGAAGGCATGTGTGGGGGGTGTCATTTTAGTGATCTTTGCCTTGTCCAAGTCATTTAGCCATGTTTCAGATAATGCTAGTATATCTAAATATTTTTCGTTTACAAATTCTCGAATTTGAAGTCTTTTTATCTACAGATTGTATATTTACATAGCCACAGTTTATGACATCCCTAGTAACCATGATTAGTATTTTCCGCTAGTCTTTTCAGTTCCAAGTTAAAAGCATTGCAGTCTCTAGCGTTTACTGTGTGGTCATTTGATCTGTTTAACTTTGTGAAGTTTATACACTTTGACACTTGTGAATTACACTCCTAGGTGGAGTGTCTCCCTGAACATTTCCAGCAGACTCTATGTTCAACCTTAGACTTGCAATCTTTTCCAAAATGTCCATAACTCTGACAGTGGTATCAGGTGATCACATGTTACCTATCACGTATGTTATAGATACCCCATCGTAACGAAACTTTGTCCCCATCATCATGAATAGCCTTCTGAACTTCAGGGTCACATTTCAGCACATGGTGGGTGTTTCCCCCCCCCCCCCCCGCCCCAGGTATTTTTCTTCAGGACTACACTTATCTTATCTTCTATATTTTGGATTCGGTGTGGGCAGCGATTTCTTTGAATCAAAGCATTTACTACATCATCTTCATCACTGTATACATTGCATATCATTATTTTGGGTTTTAGTTTTCGGTTTTTCTCGTTTTAGTGTCAACCACCAATGTCTGAATTTCGTTTGACGCCTCTTCTCTGATCATAGTGTTTGCAAAGTCTACAACATTTCCTTTCGTAGTTGACCTTGTGTTGGGCATAGGAATGTCTTTAAGTGCTTGGTCAACCTCACTTTTTCTTTCAGTAATTTTAGTTGTTGTATTTGTTGATTTAATTATCAACAGATTTTTTTTTCTTTTAACTTTGTCAGCATTTGTCGGTTTGTCCGGTTTTGGGTTTATCAATGTTTGACGTGTTGTTTTAATTGATTCTATATTAATGGCAATAATATCAACTTTTTCAGTGAGGATAGTGGTCTGGGTGGAATTTGCTGCATCTGCGCTAAGGTCCGCAAGTTTGTTTTCCAAGTCATCTATTTTCGCATCTTGTTCGTTCAAGACCAGATTTCTCATGTTTACAACTTCCTTTAATTTTGATATTACTAAATTGTTTTGTTTGGTTTCACATACGCAGTGTGGGCATAACCAGTGTAGGTTAATCCGTTCATTCTCACTGATGGCTGTCTCCATATAAACACATTTCTTATGGCAGAGTCTTTTGCATTCACATACTATCCTTTTTTTCCGATCTCCATCTGTTTCATTACATTTGAACCAGATGTAGTTAGGAGCAAACATGGTGAACTGTTTCTTAGCACGTAGGTTTCTCCATAAGACTAACTAATATCTTTTCAATGTTATTCTAAACGAGAAACACAAAGCTAAAACATGACTCAGGGCCTCAATAGCATAGCTCGACACAACACGTCCACATAATGATTAAAGTATATTCTAGATGTTACTTTGGAATTGAAGCTTTAGTATGAAGTTGGATTGACTACCATGGTAAGAAATGATAAAAAGTTTTAATTAATTTATGTCAATTTTGTGGTCATACATCTTCCTGTTTCCCAGGTTTCACATCATGTGGCCATGTTATATAATATATACTTTTGAGATGTTATCTGACATTGGGATAAAGAGAATTTTTTTTTGAAAACCAAGAAATGACCTTACCTGTTAAAGTATATTGGCTAGTCTCTCTTTCTCTCTCTATCTCTCTCTCTCTCTCTCTCTCTCTCTCCTCTCTCCTCTCTCTCTCTCTCTCTCTCTCCTCCTCTCTCTCTCTCTCTCTTAGTTAGTAAAAATACTCACATCTACCCTGGACAGGTAAGATGGGTCGTACGCGACCCCTAGAGCATGTTCAAAACCTGTTTTTTTCCCCATAAATCATCAGCTGTCTCGAATATGGAAGTGATCGACCTGCAAGGGTTGATTAGTCTACATGCCATTGTTTGCTTTAGGACTGATTTTCGTCTAATTTCCCTCCTTCCCCGTTTTTTTTACCCCCCCCCAGGGGTCGACCTCGACCCTGAAATACTTTTATAGGGGTAAGTGATCAAACAGCAAAGTTATTACATAATTATAAATTGTCGAACAGTGTTGATACTTGTTTGGTTCTTTATAGTTGGAAAGCGTGGGGTGTATGGTGTGTCTACCACTTGCATGACATTGGTTTTGGCTTAGATGCCATATATTGCCATGAGGTCCATTTCCCCTCAAATGCTAATTTCTGATTTTTTTTTTATTTTTTGCAAATTTCTGATTTTTTAAAATTTATTTTGAATTTATCTTCAATAATGGCCAGCAGGCAGTATTCCCTCGGCATGGATGTCATCAACACACTTCTAATGGAGTTAAAAAGAGATGTTGATTATAATATGGAGCTTGCAACCTCATGTGTTTGATAATTATTTTTCTGATAATTTCTCCTTCGTATTTATCAATATTTTTCTTATGTGTATTAGGTACTTGATATTGATTTATATAGTGTTTTATTATTATAATTATTATTATTATTATTATTATTATTATTATTATTATTATTATTATTATTATTATTATAGATCATAGTTTATGTATATATAATAATTTGATATAATTTTACTTTTTATTGGTCAGCAGTTTCTTATTTTGATTTCATTTTACTTTGACTGGCTACCGATTTCCTATTTGATATCCTTTTACTTTTATTAGATACTAATTCTATTTTCTCTTGCTGTAAGTATGCTATAAATTTTGTGTTTGTCACATCAAGCTTCCTGAAAGGACTCACTGTCATAGCTGCCCACCTAAGACTGACCACATGACAAACACCACTTTTTTGAGGAGCAGGAAGCCTGTTTGTCTATAGCTTCAAACTGTCTTGTATCTGAACTGTACCTGATAGTTATAGCTAGGTTAAATCATGAAACTTTCTTTTTTTACTACTTGTTTGTATAAATACGGAAATCCTAATCTTTACAAAATAGATATCACCCATTTTTTATCTAAAAATTATTTCAAATAATTTAAATTTTATATGATAAAAATAATTGCCACACATCCAGAAAGCCATCATATCAGTTTTATTCCAATCCACTAATAATTAGATGAATAAATAACACCTTGAAATTTACATACCCATTCTTCATTTCAAGTGGTAGATTGGGCTGTAAGAGTTGTTGCGGTCTGCGGCTATTTTGTTGACATACCCGAAAGGTAAGTTGGCATATCTCTATATATTCTTGTTCTGTATAGAATTCGTGATATTTTGGTATATTTTAATGCATAAATATCATATTTTATAGGAGATACAATGATTTTCATAAGAAATTTACATTGTGAAACTAGGCTGTCAAAAAATTACCTTTAGATTTCACCCCTGATATAAAAGTAAATTACATCTTAGTGCACATTTTATTATGTATTTCTGTTCTAGGATAATATGAGTTTATTCTATAAAGAAATTAGCCTCTTCCTATTACATTTAGGTACCAGAAAAAATTAGTGAAACTTGGACTAGTTTTTTGGCTAAAAAAAATTATCTTTTTTTTTCATTTCAGATCTTGACTTCTATGGGTCCAACTCATTTCCAGCAATTACACGCTGTTGCTTTGCCATCTAAGAAGGTGTCCCTAAAGGGATTTATGTATATATCTATTTTTTGTGAATATTTACGTCATCTTTTTTTGTATATTTAAATTTTTAATATATTTCCAATAAATAGTTATTTTGTAGATGGGTATCATTTATATTTTTAATTATTTTTTAGCATTCTTTGAAGTATTTTTAGCATGTCAAATAATACAGATTGATGCAAAACTAAATTTTACCTGAATTTTTTTTGGAGTCGGGGTCGCGCGTGACCGAGTATACCCTTAAAGGGGTGTCTGAGTAGGGTAACAGTACTTTTAATTATTTACGTTCCAAATGGACTTTACGATAAAAGGGAACTAGGGCGCTTAGTTTAAATCATATGGATGTTTTAAATCTTTAAATTAAGGCGCCATAATTGGTTTTGATATTGTTGATGACAGATGTTGGACCCACACAAGAAAAAGGATAGTAAACACATAGCGGTTTTTACTGGAAAAATGTAATTGACACGATGTAGAAGGAAATATATGTAGATACACATGCACACACACACACACACACACACACATATATATATATATATATATATATATATATATATATATATATATATATACATGTATTTATTTATATATATGTATATATAAACATATATACATATATAAATATATATATATATATATATATATATATATATATATATATATATATATATGTATATATATTTATACATATAGATAGATAGATAGATAGATATATATTTATATATGCGTGTGTTTGTTTGTATGTGCGTAGGTTTGTTTTGTGTGTCTATGAATGTATAAAAAATAACTCTTTGTTCTCCTAAGTATATATATATATATATAATATATATATATATATATATATATATATATATATATATATATATATATATATATATATATATAAAGGGTATGTATGATGAATGATTTTTTTTAAGTATATGTGACTTAAGTAAGAAATAAGAGTATCGAATAATCCGAGATCACATGGATGGAGAAAATATTAGCTGTATACACAAAGTCGTATGTAACCTAAGATGATAGAAATATGCTTAAAGAGGTGGAAGAAAAAAATAATGCGTCGTCATTAGGTAATATAATCGATAAAATACATGCAAAGATTGTAATGTAACTGCCATGCAAATGTATCAGATGAAGTCAAAATTCACTAACGTATTCAGTGAAAATATCAAGGAAACGAAACAAAGTAAAGTTGAGGTAAATCCAAAAGACAAATGTGAATGAATAAAATTATTTTCGGTATATCTTTTCAGCAAGACACTTCATAAAAGGTGTAGAACAGAAAACATTTCTTGAAGAAAGAGCCTCCAGCTATTGCAATTTTACCCACATTTTCTGGCCTAAAGGAGATGGATTCTGCTCAACAGACCTGCAGGCAAGAGAGAGAGAGAGAAGAAGAGAAGAGAAGAGAGAGAGAGAGAGAGAGAGAGAGAGAGAGAGAGAGAGAGTTGTTTTTTATTCACACGAGCTACTTTCATCTTATATTCTTCTCTGACGTTTCCTCTTTTACACATTTCTCGGGTAACGCCTCCCTTTCACACTCAGGGTTTCATTCTTTGAATAAACTATTTAGGGAACAATTCCCACCCCCCTTGTCTCTCTTTCACTGCTATCATACAACTTTTATTTTACTCAATCCGATGTATTTTAATAAAAATAGCCGTAATCAATTAGACAAGCCAGCAATCTAACAGATCTTTGCTCACACTACTTTGCGCGGTATTTCTCCACCTAACCATGCATAAATATCACATCAAGGGGATGATCACGATGAAATATATTAAGCAAATGTATCTTTGTTTTGGGAGCTTATACCGCGTTAATTGAATCTTCATCCTCTTGTCGTCAAGAAGGATGATCATATGAAGCTCAGGAGAGGGATGCGATTCAGCATTCTTAGGAAAGATGGG
>NC_090738.1:69046038-69053538 GCF_036898095.1 Palaemon carinicauda
AGGTTCTCAAGAACAAGTTTATTGACAGATAATAAACAGACAGGTTAACAACAAATATATATATTTATATAAAAGGGGATAACCCAAAACTTTAAGCATAAGTATGATAGTAAACAGAACTTGTTTATCTGAAAGAAAAACCATTAAACACCACTTTAATGAGATACCAAGGTATCAAGTCATAAAAAATCTGTATTACAAATCAATCACATTAGCGTTAGAAACGCTTGGCACACATGTCTGAACTTATGCGAGGTTCACCTTTGAAGGAAGGAACAGTCTGTATGGGCACTTGGTGCCCTCATTTTAGTTTGTAGTACAGTATGTACCTACACACTCACCCTGGACTTAATCGTCCCAATTAAGATCACTGTTCCTCGCAGAGTTAAACAGTAGGGTTAACTACACGACCCACTGCTACCACAGATCTCTTAAGTTCCTCTACTTGCTTCGCATAGTGGCGAAAGAACACCCTGGAAGATTTCCAGCCCGTGTATGAACGGAGATGTTCAAAATCCATACAATTAAAGAAATTTAGGGATGAGGCAACTTTCCTCGGATCGTGACCTGCGGGTGTACTGTCAGGATCCGCTCTGCGAATAAAATATGTCATTTTCGCTCTGAGTTGATTCAGAGATAAATTTGAGCCTGATGTTTCTCCCCTGAATAGTTGACTACCCTTGAAGTCTGAAGTTCTACGAAGATAGACCTTTAGGCATTCTACTGGACATAGAGATGCATCTTCTTTCAGAGGGCAGATTCTCCAGGGACCCCACCTGTTGGTGGGTAACTCATTCTTGGCGAGAAACGTAGGATCCGGAAACAGGTTCAGCTCCCCCCCATCCAGGAACTGAACACGACCTGCCTCTCTCGAGAGGGCTACGATCTCACTAACCCTGGCCCCGGACGCGAGTGCAAATAGGAAAATAACTTTTTGCGTTAAATCCTTTAACGCACATTCTTCATTGCTCAACAGGGAGGCGAAATGAAGAACTTTGTCTAAAGACCATGAAATGGGCTTTGGAGGTGCTGAAGGTCTGAGCCTAGCGCAGGCTTTCGGAACTTTATTAAAGATCTCGTTACCGAGGTCGATCTGGAAGGCAAATAAAATGGGTCTCATCAAAGCCGATTTACATACTGAAATCGTGTTAGCTGCCAATCCTTGGCCATGGAGGTGGATGAAGAAAGATAAGCAGAAGTCTGTTGAGATCTCCTGCGGATTCTTTGCCTTTACAAAGGCCACCCACTTTCTCCAAGATGACTCATATTGCCTTCTAGTCGATTTGCACTTGTATTCCTCTAGGAAGTCTATGCTAGCTCTCGAAATCCCGAAACGCTTTCTCACCGCTAGGGCGAGAAAATCATGAGCTGCAGGGTCTGGGTTTTCTGTAATGAAGCGCAGACAGTCGACTTCTGGACTCGCTGGGTCAGAACTGGATGTGGTAGCGGCACGAACTTCATCTGTAGTTCCAACGCCAAGGGGAACCACATACTGTTCGCCCACTTGTGGGCCACTATTGCCGCTACCCCCTTGAAGGATCTCAGTTTGTTGAGGACCCTCAACAGAAGGTTGTGAGGAGGGAACAGATAAATCCTGGACCACCTGTTCCAGTCGAGGGACATTGCGTCCACTGCTTCCGCTAAGG
The DNA here is from genome assembly GCF_036898095.1 of Palaemon carinicauda. Taxonomy (NCBI): domain Eukaryota; kingdom Metazoa; phylum Arthropoda; class Malacostraca; order Decapoda; family Palaemonidae; genus Palaemon; species Palaemon carinicauda. The sequence goes on from NC_090738.1 coordinate 69,047,685, forward strand.
GGTCCTCGTACGGGGACACGTACAGGGGCAACTTCTTGTTGTCTTTCGTCGCAAAGAGGTCTATTTGCAGTTCTGGGACTTGATTCAGAATGAAGGAAAATGATCCTGCGTCTAAGGACCATTCCGACTCTATCGGTGTGAACCTGGATAGAGCGTCCGCTGTCACATTGCGGACTCCTTGAAGGTGAACTGCCGACAGGTACCACTTCTTCTTTTCTGCCAATCGGAAAATGGCTAACATCACTTGGTTGAGAGGTGGTGACCTCGACCCTTGTCGATTCAAGCATCTCACAACCACCTCGCTGTCTGTCACCAATCTTATGTGGATCGAGTGACGCGGGGGAGACTTTCTTTAAGGTAAGGAGCACTGCCATAGCTTCTAGAAAGTTTATATGAAAGGTCCTGAATAGCTTGGACCAAGTCCCCTGGACTTTTTTCCGATGAGAGTGACCTCCCCATCCCTCCTTTGAGGCGTCTGAGTGAATCGTCATCGACGGGGGAGGTGGCTGAAGAAGAACCGACTTCTTTAGATGTCTGGCTTGGGACCAAGGTCTGAGAAGAGTACGTAGCCGAGGCGGCACTGGTCTTCTCAGGTCTCTTCGCGCGTTTGATGCATACCTTCTCCAAACTCCGGTTGCATCCTTTAGCTGTGCTCTTAGCACTGGGTCTGTCACTGAAGCAAACTGGAGAGAGCCTAGTACCCTCTCCTGTTCGCGTCTTGATATCCATTTGGAATCTAGAAGTCTCTTGACAGAGCCCGCTATCTCCTTCCTTTTCTTCATTGGGATGGAGAAACTGTGTGACAAAAGGTCCCAGTGGATTCCCAGCCACTGGAACTTTTGGGATGGAGAAAGTCGAGACTTTTTCTTGTTGATCTTGAAGCCTAGGTACTCTAGGAACTGGATCACCTGACTGGAAGCTTGTAAGCATTCGGTCTCGGATGCTGCCCACACCAGCCAGTCGTCCAGGTAGGCTACTACCTGAATTCCCTTTAGGCGTAATTGTTTGAGAGCTGCGCTCGCAAGCTTCGTGAAAATCCTTGGGGCTATGTTTAGCCCGAATGGCATGGCTCTGAAGGCGTACAGTTTCCGTTGTAGCCTGAACCCTAGGTAGGGGGAGAGTCGACGGCTGATCGGGATGTGCCAATAGGCGTCTGACAAGTCTATAGAGACTGAGTATGCCCTCTTGGGCAGTAAGGTCCTTATGTGTTGCAGTGTTAGCATCTTGAATTTGCAATTCACTATGAACTTGTTGAGTGGTGACAAGTCCAGAATGACTCTGAGCTTTTCCGAGTCTTTTTTGGGAACACAAAACAGCCTCCCTTGGAATTTGATGGACTTCACCTTTCGGATCACATTTTTCTCCAACAGTTCTTGAACGTACTCCTCCAAAATGGGGGTGGAGTGTTGGAAAAACCGAAGGCATGGGGGTGGAGTGCTGTACCAGCTCCAACCCAGTCCATTCTTGAGTAGGTTTTGGGCCCAGGGATCGAAGGTCCAGCGATCCCAAAATTTCATTAGTCTCCCTCCTACCGGTATCGTTTCACTTGGACTGCCGTCCTGAGGTCTTGCCTCCTTGACCACGACCACCTCTGAATCCCCTTCCCCTTGAAGGGCGCCTAGACGAGCCTCTGGCTGCTCCTCTAGGCTTTGCACGAAAGGAAGAAGACTGTCCTTCGAACGTTGGGGTGAATGTGGTTGACTGACCTGGCACAGCCTGGGGTACCCACTGAAAAGTAGTCGGGGTTTGTGCCACCATCTGGGGCACTGGAGGCAAAGGCAATTGCAGTTGCTGTTGCTGTCTATAAGGCTTGGCTGGCCGAGACGGTAGCCTAGTCCTCATATTCTTCCTCTTAGGTTGAGGACCCTCATCCGGGGAAGATTTTCTTTTGATAGCCAGGCCCCACTTCTGGAGAAGGTTTCTATTCTCCACGGCGGCCTTATCAACAACCTCTTTGACCACATCGGTAGGGAAAAGGTCTTTTCCCCAAATGTTGGAGGATATTAACTTCCTTGGCTCGTGTCTCACCGAAGCCCCGGTGAACACGAACTCCCTGCAAGCTCTCCTTGCCTTGACGAAGCCATAAAGGTCCTTCGTCACTGTGGCTAGGTGAGACTTAGCCACAACCATGAACATTTCATGGACCTTAGGGTCACTTGCCATCGTCTCAAGAGTAGTCTGATGAGACATTGAGGCAGCCAGTCTTTCTTTTGTCTCGAACTCTCTTCGTAAAAGAAATTCGGACAACTTGGGGAGGTCCTCGCCGAATTGCCGTCCGGCAATATCAGCCTCCAACTTTCCCACTGAGAATGTTAGATGGACATCCTTCCAGTCCTTGTGGTCCATAGGCAGAGCCAGCGACAAGGGTTTACACTCCTCCAGGGAGGGGCAAGGCTTGCCGGCCTCGATTGCCTTTAGGACAGCCGCAAACCCTTTTTGTAAAAAGGGGAAGGCTCTATCAGAAGAGGACACAAAAGAAGGGAGCTTCTTGCTCAATGCTGCTACCTTCGAATTCGAGAAGCCTCTCTCTTTCATCGAGGATGAAAGTAGGGCTTGAGCCTTAGCATGGTCCATAATAATGACCTCTTTCGGCTCTGTCTCCTCCCTTGAAGCTGGTTCTTTTCTCAGCCGGACATAGCAGTCCGGATATGATGCCTTGCTGGGCCAGAATTCTACCTCCTCTAGGAGAACTGAACCCAGTTTATCCGAAATGACGATCTTACCAGTCGTCATTGGCATGTGCTCAGCATACCTCCATGGGTTAGCGTCTGAGCATATGGGAAGGTCTTTCACATTGAGCCTTTTCCGGGGCCCATGTGATTCTGCTAGGGACTGCATACGCAGTTCCATTGCAGCCGCCTTCTCCGGATTTTCCTTCTGCATTTGTTGGATCATTCCAACAATCGAAGAGAGGGCCTGTCCCAGTTCTACTGGGAGACCAGCGGATGTTGAGGGGATGGGCTCCGGCATCTGAACCGGAGTAGCCGACACCTCGTCGACCCCATCCTCTGCGACATCCGGGGTTTGAACTTGATCCTGACCTTCTGCCAGGAGGTCTTCTTCCAAACCTTCGTCCACATCAGACATCCTGTCACACAACTGGATGTCTTGCATCGCATCTGCGACTTCCTCGTCCACCTGGACTAGGTCTTGGGGGATCTCCTCTTGAGGCTGGGGAATCACTGCTTCAGCTGATGCCTGGGGAAAAAGATACGCCCTCATCTTCTCACTAGGAAGATAAGGGCCAGAGGTGTTCTTCTTGAAGCCCCTTACCCAAGTACGGAGCTTTTCCCTAGCTATATCCCTTGATTCCGTCGTTCTAGGGGAATCAAAAGCCTCAGTAATCAGGTTAGTGCATACAGTACATACCTGAGGGTCCCAATACTGGAGATCATCCTTGGAGACAGCGCATGCTGCGTGTCTCCTACAACACTCATGTCCGCAGAGGTTCCTGCTACGGACATTGCAGAAAACATTTCCGCACTTCGGAGGGTCCTCCTGTAAAGAGAAAAAATTTCCATGAGTATCAAGTGAACTATGTATCACTGGATATGCATAGTATAGCATAACAATTCATAAAGGAAAGACACACACTTGTGTTTCCCTCACAACCCATTGTTGCAGCTTTCCAGATAATAAAATCAAAATTGGTTTATCTCTACTAGAGTAACCAATGCAAGGTTTCCAGAGGAAACAGGTGGAGCTCACACCTAGGCAATGATTTTAAAATCCTGGATAATAGACGGGGAAGACTCTGCTTCCTGTCTGAGGGCAACAGCAAAGGGCTGTGCAAGAAAACACAATAGTGTTAGAAGATACAGTGCTGTACCTAAACTTTTACTATAGTTTTCTTCTTACTGTATATGCTATACAGAAGAATACTAGTACAGTATAGGAGGATGTGTGCCGGCCTGCCTTTGCCGGCCGGCACACACCACAATTAGCTTTAAAGTATACTACTTAACAGCTATAGGGCGGCAGCCTTCTGGTTCAAATGCTTGTGCCGTCGGCAGTAACTGCCGGCCAGCAACAGCCAGTGTTGGCCGGCAATGACTGCCGGCCAGTAACTACACAAGGTAGTACCTAGCTGCCGGCCACACTCTTGGTGACCGGCAGACAAGGACTGACATAAGCCGGCCGGCAAAGGTACAAGACCAATGTCAGCCGGCAGCAAAAGAACCAGAAGACTACACCTGCCCGGCTGTCTGCCTCATAGGCCGGCAGCCGGGACAGGTACAGCACTAGAAGAAAATAGAATGGATGCCGGGATAAGAGTGTACACGACCCCCAAAGCCCGGCAACCGAAAGAGTGCATATAAGGAAGGGGAGAAACTTAATTCAGGCTTCCTTGACCAATGCCGTCCGGCTCTGTCGGCAGGCATGGATGAGGGACCAAGAGAGGTCCGGGCAGCACTCGAAAACATAAGGCCCTTGCCGGCCAGCATCTCAGCCGGCCGGCAATGGCCTTAGTCAATTCCACATCCCAACCTATACTAGGTCCAGAAGTAGAATGACGTACAGTACAGTAATACCCCTGCCGGCCAGCTCTGCCGGCCGGCAGGGTACAGTACAGTAATGGCAAGGCCATTACGGAGATAGAGGGGGAAGGGACAAAAGGGTCCTGCCAACCTTGCTTTAGTGACAGATCACCCGCAGCCAAGAACTCTGTCTTAGCCTAAGGGAGATCTAAGGGAAAGGGCCAGCAATACTTGCCAGCTTCCAAAGCACCAAAGCAAGGAAGGCGTTGCTATTCCCAAGGGAAGATTTTATCCTCCCCAAGAACAGCAACAGGACTTTAGTCTGGTCGATCACAAAGGGAGGAATCATACTACAGAAACCTTCGATAGTGACCTAAGGGAGCTAAGCTCCCTTTAAAAGTGTTAGGTCAGCGAGGGGAACTCTGCCCCAAGCCAGACAACACGGACCAGACTAAAAAACTCTGTTGTTCTGTCCCTCTTTGAACCAGACTTTGCTGGAACAGGAAGGTACAGTAACACCCTAGTATAGTTTTATCGAAAATAAATTCGGAAAAACCACTTAGGGATAAGCCCAAGGCTTAAACAGAGGGAAAGGGATTGCATACCTTCTCCGAAGAAAAGAAAGCAACCGGGGAGAATAATAAAGTATACTAAGGCTCCATAAGCAATTAACCTAGGCACCAAGAGAATCGATTACCTAATTCACCGAAACTCTCACGTATACAATCTTGGAAATATTCCACACAGTCTAAATTGTATAAAATATAGCCTAAAGCTTTAATAAACTTTTAATTACACTCGGAAAAACCAAAATCATGCATTAAGTACTAGGACCAAACGACTAGGCTACATGGCCTAGCGTAGGCCAGAATGGCGAATACTTCGCCAAATAATACTAAGCACGAAAGGAAATCCTATGTAACGCTAAATAGCTAAAATTTATTAAGCAAAACAACCAGGAATGTCACTCTGACTAACTAATTTATACCTAGCGAGTGACAGTGTCCAGGACACCTCTGGTAGGCTACGGCTCTTGTATCAAAGATTAATCCTATTAATCACTCAAAATTTACCAAGAGCCTACATTTATACATAACAGACACTATACTCAACTTATCCGAGGCCAACGAAGACGGAGAAGCCATGAAAAGCTGAATAAATCCAAGATTTGCGAGAAAAACAGGAAAAAACACCGAGTTGTTAAGCTACGCAAAAAGGAATACAGATGGCGCCAGGATTGGCGCCAGGCACGCATACGAATCGGGGGATTGGAGGCCTTGGGAGCGGCTCCCCCCTTTTTCTTCCCGAATTCGTATCTCGTCAATCTCCCTCTTACGAGACGAATCTCTATTTAGGTAGGAGATTGCCATGTGACG
>NC_090738.1:69087207-69097207 GCF_036898095.1 Palaemon carinicauda
TTCTTTTATTACATAAATATATCAGGCCTCTACTGTATAGAAATATAACTATATAACGTATACAGCATGTCAATAATTATCATTAGATCCTAAATTAATCTTGGAATATATCCCTTTCAGTAAAAAACGATTAGAAAAAAAAAATAACATTAAGAAGGTTACATAGATATTCTAATTGGTATTTTATCACAAAATACCATTCAGGAAAGCGTTTCTAGATTATCAATGGGTTAAACATAATTTATCATTTTCCTTGAAATTTTGGCCGGACCCAAACTCTTGTCTTTGTGTGATTTCGCCTGGGGGCTCTGATCCCAAGGTCGTTAAAAGAATCCAGACATTAACCCCTTTACCCCCCATGGACGGTACTGGTACGTCTTTGCAAAAAAATACTTTTTACATTTATTTTTTGCATATTTTTGATAACTTTATGAGAAACTTCAGGCATTTGCCAAAAGAAGCTTAAAAACCTGACCTCTCTATGACGAAAATTAAGACTATTAGAGCTATTCAAAAAATATATATTGCAAAATGTGCTTGAAAAAAAAAACGCCTGAGGGTTAAGGGTTGAAAGGTCCAAATAGTCTGCGAGTAAAAGGGTTAATGTATCAAAAATATATATGGCTTACTTGAATATGAAAAACACGTCTAAATGTGCAAAATTTATCATTAATTGAATACCAAGTAACAAACTACCAATTAGCTACGATGGTGAAGATTGGTTGATTTCAATTCTAAGTACTAAATACCTGAATTCGACAGGTATAAGTACAGAAGAATTGTCATTGACTTTTATCTTTCTTCGTGGCCAAGTGGCTTAGTCACTGTCTATACAAGCTTGCCGATCAGGGTTCGATTCCCGGCCGGACCCAAGCTCTTGTCTTTGTGTGATTTCGCCTGGGGCTCTGATCCCGAGGGCGTTGAGAAATCTAGACATTAATATATCAAAAATATATATGGCTTATCTGAATATGAAAAACACGTCAAAATGTGCAAAGTTTATCATTAATTGAATGACAAGTAACAAACTACCAATTAGCTACGATGGTGAAGATGGGATGATTTCAATTCTAAGTAACAAAATACCTGAATTTGACAGGTATAAGTACAGAAGAATTGTCATTGACTTTTATCTTTCTTCGTGGCCAAGTGGCTTAGTCACTGTCTATACAAGCTTGCCAACCAGGGTTCGATTCCCGGCTGGACCCAAGCTCTTGTCTTTGTGTGATTTCACCTGGGGCTCTGATCCGAGGTCGTTAAGAGAATCCAGACATTTATGTATCAAAAATATATATGGCCTATTTGAATATGAAAAACACGTCTAAATGTGCAAAATTTATCATTAATTGAATGCCAAGTAACAACTACAAATCAGCTACGATGGCGAAGATGGGTTGATTTCAATTCTAAATACAAAATACCTGAATTTGACAGGTATAAGTACAGAAGAATTGTCATTGACTTTTATCTTTCTCGTGGCCAAGTGGCTTAGTCACTGTCTATATAAAGCTTGCCGACCAGGGTTTGATTCCCGGCTGGACACAAGCTCTTGCCTTTGTGTGATTTCGCCTGGGGCTCTGATCCCGAGGTCGTTAAGAAAATCCAGACATTAATGTATCAAAAATATATATGTATCAAAAATATATATGGCCTATTTGAATATGAAAAACACGTCTAAATGTGCAAAATTTATCATTAATTGAATGCCAAGTAACAAACTACCAATTAGCCACGATGGTCAAGATTGGTTGATTTCAATTCTAAGTACAAAATACCTGAATTTGACAGGTATAAGTACAGAAGAATTGTCATTGACTTTTATCTTTCTTCGTGGCCAAGTGGCTTAGTCACTGTCTATACAAGCTTGCCGACCAGGGTTCGAATCCTGGCCAAAAAAAGCTCTTGTCTTTTTGTGATTTCACCTGGGGCTCTGATCCCGAGGTCGTTAACCCTGGATAGGTACGGTGGGTCGTTTGCGACCCCGAGCGTCAAAAAAAAACAGGTTTTTTCTCACGTGACTCACCCCCGTGACTGAATTTGTGGGTGATCGACCTGCAGGAGGTGTCTCCCCCTACACGCTCTAGTAGTGTCCAGATGTGCATTGCTGTAGCTGTACTCCTTCCCCGATTTCTGAGACGCGTCGGGGTCGTTCGCGTCCGAGTTTACCCTTCTAGGGTAGTTTGCATAATTAACAAAGTTATTACGTATTATGAAATTGTCGTAGAATGGTGCAACTTGTATAGGTTATCAGTTGTGGAAAGTCTTGGTGGATTGTTTGGCTACCATGTGCATGTTTTTTTTTTTAGTTAAAATGTCGTTCATCACCACGAGGACCATTTTACCGCGAGTGCCCCTTTTTCATTTTTTTTCATTTTTTTACCAAGTCATTTTTCCGTAAGATATTGCCAAATAGTGTCGTAAAACTTTTGCTTGTTTAGTGTTTGGAAAGTGTGTCTAGATGAGCTGGCTACCCATGCAATGACTTTGTTTTTGTCAGATACGAGGTAGTTATTGGTATATTGGGTATTTAACTGCGGTTACCAATTTCTGTTTTTTTTTCAATATTTGTAAAAATTACTACGTAGTAAGGAATTGCCGTATATTATTCATTTTTTTTTTTCATGTTTATGTGTTAGAAAGTGTGCCTTGATGGCTGGGCTAACACGTGCATGTCTTTTTTTTTTATCTGAGATGTCGTATATTAGAATGTCGGGCATTTTACCGCGAGTGTCCCATTTTCATTTTTTTTCATTTTTTTGCCAAGTCATTTTTCCGTAAGATATTGCGAAATAGTGTCGTAAAACTTTTGCTTTTTTAGTGTTGGAAAGTGTGTCTAGATGATCTGGCTACCCATGCGTGATTTTTTTTTTGTCAGAATACGACCGTAGTTATTGGTATATTGGGTATTTAACTGCGGTTGCCAATTTCTGTTTTTTTTTTCAATATTTGTAAAAATTTACTACGTAGTAAGGAATTGCCGTATATTATTGATTTTTTTTTTCATGTTTATGTGTTAGAAAGTGTGCCTTGATGGTTGGGCTAACACGTGCATTGTCTTTTTTTTTATCTGAGATGCCGTATATTAGAATGTTGGGCATTTTTCCGCGAGTGCCCCTTATTATTTTGTTTTGCATTTTTTTGCTTAGTCATGTTACCGTAAGGAATTGGCAAGTAGTGTCGCAAAACTTATATTTTTATAGTGTTGGAAAGTGTTTCTAGATGATCTGGCTACCCATGCCTATTTTTTTTTTAGCCAGATATGGCGTATATATAAGTATGTGTTCGATTTTCCTGTGATTGCCATTTTTTCGTTTTTTCCCATTTCTTTCAAAATTACTACGTACTAAGGAACTATCACAGAGTAATATTTCATTTATATGTTTATTTGTCGGAAAAATATGCCTTGATGGTTTGCCTAGCACGTGGCTGAAATTTTTTTTTTTTCTGAAATGCCGTATATTAGAATGGCCATTTTTCCACGAGTGGCCCCTTTTTATTTGTTTTGCATTTTTTTGCTTAGTCATGTTACCGTAAGGAATTGGCAAGTAGTGTCGCAAAACTTATAATTTTATAGTGTTGGGAAAGTGTTTCTAGATGATCTGGCTACCCATGCCTATCTTCTTTTTTTAGCCAGATATGGCGTATATATAGGTATGTGTTCGAATTTCCTGTGATTGCCATTTTTTCGTTTTTTTCCCATTTCTTTCAAAATTACTACGTACTAAGGAACTATCACAGAGTAATTATTCATTTAGATGTTTATTTGTCGGAAAATGTGCCTTGATGGTTTGCCTAGCACGTGGCTGAATTTTTTTTTTCTGAAATGCCGTATATTAGAATGTTAGCCATTTTTCCTCGAGTGCCCCTTTTTATTTGTTTTGCATTTTTTTTGCTTAGTCATGTTACCGTAAGGAATTGGCAAGTAGTGTCGCAAAACTTATATTTTTATAGTGTTGGAAAGTGTTTCTAGATGATCTGGCTATCCATGCCTATCTTTTTTTTAGCCAGATATGGCGTATATATAGGTATGTGTTCGATTTTCCGGTGATTGCCATTTTTTCGTTTTTTCCCAATTCTTTCAAAATTACTACGTACTAAGGAACTATCACAGAGTAATGATTCCTCTAGATGTTTATTTGTCGGAAAATTTTGTTTACTTTTTTTTTGATTGAATAGTCATCAAATTTTTTTAGCTAAAACATTGTTTTACATTTTTTTTTCGATTTTATTTCCCTTCAAAAAAATTTTTTTGGGTCAGAATTTTAATTTTATAGTCGTAAAATAATCGACAATTATCCAGCAACCCACCATACAATTTTTATGCATATCCAATAATAATTAGATTAGTAAATAACACCTTGAAATTGACATACCCTTCCTACATTTCAAGTGGCAGATTAGGGAGTCTGAGTCAGTGTGGTTGGCGGCCATTTTGTGGACATATCCGAAGCGTAAGCTGCCCTATCTATATATATTCTTGTTCCCTAATAGAATTTGTGATATTTTGGTATATTTTTACCTGCATAAATATCATATTATATATTAAATATATGTATTTTTTTTACGGAATTTTCTAAGTACTCAAAAAATTACCTTTAGATATGGCCCCTGATATAAATGTAATTTACAGAATAATGAAGATTTTTTTACATATTTCTATTTTAGGATAACATATGTTTTATTCCCTAAAAAAATTAGCCACTTCCTATTTCATTTGGGTACCCAAAAAAATTCATGAAATTTGGACAAATTTTTTTTGGCCAAAAAAAGTTACCCTTTTTTTCTCATTTCAGATCTTCACCTCCATGGGTCTGACTTCATCCAAAATACATCAAGATGTGTCCTAAACATTCAAGAATCAATTCCTAAAAGGATTTGTGTATATATGTATAAACTTTTTTTTATGAATTTTTATGTCAGGTCTTTTTTTTTCTACTTAATTTTTTAAAATATTTATAATAAATAGTTTTTCTGCAGATGAGTAGTATTTATCTATACAGTTGTTTTAAGCATTCATTGAAGTTTTTTTTTGGCAAAAGAAAAAAGGAGGTTACTGCAATTTCAAGAATTTTTTTTGGCGTCGGGGGTCGTTCGCGTCCGAGTATACCCTTAAAGGGGTGTCCGAGGACCGTACCTATCCAGGGTTAAGAGATTCCAGACATTAATGTATCAAAAATATATATGGCTTACTTGAATATGAAAAACACGTCTAAATGCGCAAAATTTATCATTAATTGAATGCCAAGTAACAAACTACCAATTAGCTACGATAGTGAAGATGGGTTGATTTCAATTCTAAGTACAAAATATCTGAATTTAACAGGTATAAGTATAGAAGAATGGTCATTGACTTTTATCTTTCTTCGTGGCCAAGTGGCTTAGTCACTGTCTATACAAGTTTTGCCGACCAGGGTTCGATTCCCGGCCGGACCCAAGCTCTTGTATTTGTGTGATTTTGCTTGGGGCTCTGATCCCAAGGTCGTTAAGAGAATCCAGACATTAATGTATCAAAAATATATATGGCCTATTTGAATATTAAAAACACGGTCTAAATGTGCAAAATATATCATTAATCGAAAGCCAAGTAACAAACTAACAATTAGCTACGATGGTGAAGATAGGTTGATTTTAATTCTAAGTACAAAATACCTGAATTTGACGGGTATAAGTACGGAAGAATTGTCTTGACTTTATTCTTTCTTCGTGGCCAAGTGGCTTAGTCACTGTCTATACAAGCTTGCCGACCAGGGTTCGATTCCCGGCTGGACCCAAGCTCTTGCCTTTGTGTGATTCGCCTGAGGCTCTGATCCCGAGGGTCGTTAAGAGAATCCAGACATTAATGTATCAAAAATATATATGTATCAAAAATATATATGGCATATTTGAATATGAAAAACACGTCTAAATGGGCAAAAATTTATCATTAATTGAATGCCAAGTAACAAACTACCAATTAGCTACGATGGTCAAGATGGGTTTGATTTCAATTCTAAGTACAAAATACCTGAATTTGACAGGTATAAGTACAGAAGAATTGTCATTGACTTTTATCTTTCTTCGTGGCCAAGTGGCTTAGTCACTGGTCTATACAAGATTGCCGACCAGGGTTCGATTCCCGGCTGAACCCAAGCTCTTGTCTTTGTGTGATTTTGCGTTGGGGCTCTGATCCTGAGGTCGTTAAGAGAATCGAGACATTAATGTATCAAAAATATATATGGCTTATTTGAATATGAAAAATACGTCTAAATGTGCAAAATTTATCATTAATTGAATGCCAAGTAACAAACTACCTATTAGCTACGATGGTGAAGATGGGTTGATTTCAATTCTAAGTACAAAATACCTGAATTCGACAGGTATAAGTACAGAAGAATTGTCATTGACTTTTATCTTTTTTCGTGGCCAAGTGGCTTAGTCATTGTCTCTACAAGCTTGCCCAACCAGGGTTCGATTCCTGGGCTGGACCCCAAGCTCTTGTCTTTGTGTGATTTCACCTGGGGCTCTGATCCCGAGGTCGTTAAGAGAATCCAGACATTTATGTATCAAAAATAATATATGGCCTATGTTGAATATGAAAAACACGTCTAAATGTGCAAAATTTATCATTAATTGAATGCCAAGTAACAAACTACAAATCAGCTACGATGGCGAAGATGGGTTGTTTTCAATTCTAAATACAAAATACCTGAATTTGACAGGTATAAGTACAGAAGAATTGTCATTGACTTTTTATCTTTCTTCGTGGCCAATTGCTTAGTCACTGTCTATACAAGCTTGCCGACCAGGGTTTGATTCCCGGCTGGACACAAGCTCTTGCCTTTGTGTGATTTCGCCTGGGGCTCTGATCCCGAGGTCGTTAAGAAAATCCAGACATTAATGTATCAAAAATATATATGTATCAAAAATATATATGGCCTATTTGAATATGAAAAACCCGTCTAAATGTGCAAAATTTATCATTAATTGAATGCCAAGTAACAAACTACCAATTAGCTACGATGGTCAAGATTGGTTGATTTCAATTCTAAGTACAAAATACCTGAATTTGACAGGTATAAGTACAGAAGAATTGTCATTGACTTTTATCTTTCTTCGTGGCCAAGTGGCTTAGTCACTGTCTATACAAGCTTGCCGACCAGGGTTCGAATCCTGGCCAAAAAAGCTCTTGTCTTTTTGTGATTTCACATGGGCTCTGATCCCGAGGTCGTTAAGAGATTCAGACATTAATGTATCAAAAGTATATATGGCTTACTTGAATATGAAAAACACGTCAAAATGTGCAAAATTTATCATTAATTGAATGCCAAGTAACAAACTACCAATTAGCTACGATAGTGAAGATGGGTTGATTTCAATTCTAAGTACAAAATATCTGAATTTAACAGGTATAAGTATAGAAGAATGGTCATTGACTTTTATCTTTCTTCGTGGCCAAGTGGCTTAGTCACTGTCTATACAAGTTTGCCGACTAGGGTTCGATTCCCGGCCGGACCCAAGCTCTTGTATTTGTGTGATTTTGCTTGGGGCTCTGATCCCGAGGTCGTTAAGAGATCCAGACATTAATGTATCAAAAATATATATGGCCTATTTGAATATGAAAAACACGTCTAAATGTGCAAAATATATCATTAATCGAAAGCCAAGTAACAAACTAACAATTAGCTACGATGGTGAAGATAGGTTGATTTTAATTCTAAGTACAAAATACCTGAATTTGACGGGTATAAGTACGGAAGAATTGTCATTAACTTTATTCTTTCTTCGTGGCCAAGTGGCTTAGTCACTGTCTATACAAGCTTGCCGACCAGGGTTCGATTCCCGGCTGGACCCAAGCTCTTGCCTTTGTGTGATTTCGCCTGGGGCTCTGATCCCGAGGTCGTTAAGAGAATCCAGACATTAATGTATCAAAAATATAATATGTATCAAAAATATATATGGCATATTTGAATATGAAAAACACGTCTAAATGGGCAAAATTTATCATTAATTGAATGCCAAGTAACAAACTACCAATTAGCTACGAGGGTCAAGATGGGTTGATTTCAATTCTAAGTACAAAATACCTGAATTTGACAGGTATAAGTACAGGAGAATTGTCATTGACTTTTATCTTTCTTCGTGGCCAAGTGGCTTAGTCACTGTCTATACAAGCCTGCCGACCAGGGTTCGATTCCCGGCCAAAAAAAGCTCTTGTCTTTTTGTGATTTTCGCCCTGGGGCTCTGATCCCGAGGGCGTTGAGAAAATCTAGATATTAATATATCAAAAATATATATGGCTTATTTGAATATGAAAAACACGTCAAAATGTGCAAAATTTATCATTAATTGAATGACAAGTAACAAACTACCAATTAGCTACGATGGTGAAGATAGGATGATTTCAATTCTAAGTACAAAATACCTGAATTTGAACAAGTATAAGTACAGAAGAATTGTCATTGACTTTTATCTTTCTTCGTGGCCAAGTGGCTTAGTCACTGTCTATACAAGCTTGCCAACCAGGGTTCGATTCCCGGCTGGACCCAAGCTCTGTCTTTGTGTGATTTCACCTGGGGCTCTGATCCCGAGGTCTTTAAGAGAATCCAGACATTTATGTATCAAAAATATATATGGCCTATTTGAATATGAAAAACACGTCTAAATGTGCAAAATTTATCATTAATTGAATGCCAAGTAACAAACTACAAATCAGCTACGATGGCGAAGATGGGTTGATTTCAATTCTAAATACAAAATACCTGAATTTGACAGGGTATAAGTACAGAAGAATTGTCATTGACTTCTATCTTTCTTCGTAGCCAAGTGGCTTAGTCACTGTCTATACAAGCTTGCCGACCAGGGTTCGATTCCCGGCTGGACACAAGCTCTTGCCTTTGTGTGATTTCGCCTGGGGCTCTGATCCCGAGGTCGTTAAGAAAATCCAGACATTAATGTATCAAAAATATATATGTATCAAAAACATATATGGCCTATTTGAATATGAAAAACACGTCTAAATGTGCAAAATTTATCATTAATTGAATGCCAAGTAACAAACTACCAATTAGCTACGATGGTCAAGATTGGTTGATTTCAATTCTAAGTACAAAATACCTGAATTTGACAGTATAAGTACAGAAGAATTGTCATTGACTTTTATCTTTCTTCGTGGCCAAGTGGCTTAGTCACTGTCTATACAAGCTTGCCGACCAGGGTTCGAATCCTGGCCAAAAAAAGCTCTTGTCTTTTTGTGATTTCACCTGGGGCTCTGATCCTGAGGTCGTTAAGAGATTCCAGACATTAATGTATCAAAAATATATATGGCTTACTTGAATATGAAAAACACGTCTAAATGTGCAAAATTTATCATTAATTAAATGCCAAGTAACAAACTACCAATTAGCAACGATAGTGAAGATGGGTTGATTTCAATTCTAAGTACAAAATATCTGAATTTGACAGGTATAAGTATAGAAGAATGGTCATTGACTTTTATCTTTCTTCGTGGCCAAGTGGCTTAGTCACTGTCTATACAAGTTTGCCGACCAGGGTTCGATTCCCGGCCGGACCCAAGCTCTTGTATTTGTGTGATTTTGCTTGGGGCTCTGATCCCGAGGTCGTTAAGAGAATCCAGACATTAATGTATCAAAAATATATATGGCCTATTTGAATATGAAAAACACGTCTAAATGTGCAAAATATATCATTAATCGAAAGCCAAGTAACAAACTAACAATTAGCTACAATGGTGAAGATAGGTTGATTTTAATTCTAAGTACAAAATACCTGAATTTGACGGGTATAAGTACGGAAGAATTGTCATTGACTTTATTCTTTCTTCGTGGCAAGTGGCTTAGTCACTGTCTATACAAGCTTGCCGACCAGGGTTCGATTCCCGGCTGGACCCAAGCTCTTGCCTTTGTGTGATTTCGCCTGGGGCTCTGATCCCGAGGTCGTTAAGAGAATCCAGACATTAATGTATCAAAATATATATGTATCAAAAATATATATGGCATATTTG
>NC_090738.1:69104707-69107112 GCF_036898095.1 Palaemon carinicauda
CTTTGCAGCCTACAGATAACACAAGTGAAGCTGCAATTAAGGCTCTTACCACATATTTTGCTCCTCAGGTCAATAAATGTTTTGAAAGATACCAGTTTTCAGCGCAGGCTTATCAGAAACAAAATGAAAGTTTAGATGCATTTGTGACTAGACTAAAGAATTTAGCTGTTTCATGTGAATTTCTAGAGTTAGAAAATGTTATCATAGATCAAGTGATTGCACATTGCACATCAGAAGAGCTAAGAAAGAAATTATTGCGTCCTTTTTTGAATTATTTGTTTTTGATAGTAGTAGATGCTTACAGTAAGTGGCCAGAAATTATCCCAATGAAGACGACAACGTCTTACGCCACAATAAAAGAGTTAATGCAAATTTTTTCAACGCATGGTATTCCAGAAAGAATTGTTACAGATAATGGTCCACAATTTACCTCACAAGAGTTTAAAGAATTTTGTAATGTCAATGGTATAAAGCATACATTTTCAGCTACATATCATCCATCTACTAATGGAGAGGCTGAAAGATTTGTTCAAACGTTTAAACATAATATGAAGTGTAGAAAAGCAAATTCAGGTAATATATTTTTGCATGTGTCAAAATTTTTATTGTCTTATAGAACAACGCCGCACAGCACAACAGGCGTGGCACCCTCAAATTTGTTAATGGGAAGGAGGATAAGGTGTAAGTTAGATTTGTTGTGTCCAAGTTTGCAAAGTCATTTAGAAGATAAAGGGTATAAACAAGTAGCAAAGCTTCCTAATGTAAGACATTTTTTACCTTTGTCTGATGTCATGGTAAGATCGTACAACACTCCAGAGAAGTGGGTACCAGGAGAGATTGTAAGAGAGATAGGAAATTTACATTATGATGCTCGTGTTGGTGATAATGTTGTAAAACGTCATGTTGATCAATTACAGCCGTTAAACAGAAAGACAGTAGAGCATGTGAATGTTAGAGATGAGAAACTTAAAGAAGTAGTTAGATCAAATGAGTCAAGTATTAACCAAGATGGTCCAACATCCAATGTAAATTCAAAACCAATTCATGTACCAGTACAAGATGAGGTTAAAGTGCTTACTAATAGGATTAACAGAGGAAAGCCCCCAGAGAGATTAGATTTATGAATATTTTACAATGTCAAGTTAAGGGGGAGGAGACTGTTATGTATTATTGTAACAATGTACTATATTATTTCAAGTGTTTCAGGTATTGCACAACATTACATCATATTGCATGAATAAGACAGGTTATGCTTTATACATAAGAGTAATGATTTGTTTTGGTATTTGGATTCAAACATTTGTTGATTACCTCAGATAAGATGTGATTCTTTATGATTTGTACTGGAGTAGGATTTAAGTCTTTTCAGAGCGATGCTCTTTTGTTTGGCAATGTTTTGGTTTATGAGATTGTGTAAGACGCTCCATATGCACTTGGGAGTCAGCTGTCACACAGTAAAGTTCATAATGTAATCTTTATACATTAAACGTATTTTTATAATACCAACGTATTATTACCCATCAAGCCACATTCGACGACGTCAGATGGGATCAGCTGAGAAACAATTACTAACAATTATTCATCTATGTTCCAGGTAATTATTATGGTTAATAGAACTTCCTACCTAAGCATCAATATCTTATAATATGTATATTTTCGTGATAGAGAATTTAACTAATGGAAATAAATTTAAATATCACGTTGATTGTAAGAATAGACATCTAAAGCAATTTAGCCAATTAGAATGACACTCAATTTCAGAACAGAATAGCTTCATCACAGGAACAACGGAAACTCAGTTTGGAATGGGGATTATCCTAAAAGCTGATATATTTACAATGACCCCCGATTCTATTAATCCTAACTCATCGAAATTACCGTTAATTGGTATCTGTGTTCGAACGTTATACAGCTGACCGGAAATCATTCTGTAGAGTTCCTTTAATTAGCAAGTACTAGGAAATAAAAGATAGTCCGATAACATGTCACAGAGAGAGAGAGAGAGAGAGAGAGAGAGAGAGAGAGAGAGAGAGAGAGAGAGAGAGAGAGAGATCCATTTTGCAGGATTAATGAACTCTTTTCAGGCTTTGCATTGTCAGAAAGAAAATATCAATATACATTATACATATTAAGGATATATCAACATGCGTTATTCCTGTCAATAATACCGCGATATTTCATTTCTACTGAATCATGGAAATAACAATGTTACCCGAACCCCTCTGATAAATGAATTCTGAAACAATTAAATCTCTTTGTGGAAGACAATCAAATATAAATCTTATTTTATTCATTCTGATTTAGTTGTTACTCCGATAAATGCAGAGTTTTTCCCCTACACTGGATAACGTGAAATGAATTTTTCCATTAAATATTCTTAATGTTTTTGTTAGGGGAGAAACCAA
>NC_090738.1:69107612-69120112 GCF_036898095.1 Palaemon carinicauda
AAAATTAATTATATATATAAGTATATATAGAGTAAACACCAAAATTTTATTTTATTGATACCTTTATCATGTATACCCAGACTTTAATTTCGCAGTATGGTAATAACAATAATCAAAGCCGACAACAAAATATTCAAATTAATGAACGCAAAGCAAGAGTTAATGATTCTAATTCTTTATATGAATCCATGACTTCATCAGATTTAATGTATAACGGAATTATCATTCAAAAACAAAAACGCACAAAAATGCAATGAAACATATATTCCGTTAAATTTTTTTGGAATATATCAAAATATGTGTGGAAGTGTTTATTGTTTAGGTATAAATAATCTAAGAAATAAAATACATGAATTTATA
The DNA here is from genome assembly GCF_036898095.1 of Palaemon carinicauda. NCBI lineage: Eukaryota > Metazoa > Arthropoda > Malacostraca > Decapoda > Palaemonidae > Palaemon > Palaemon carinicauda. The sequence goes on from NC_090738.1 coordinate 69,107,973, forward strand.
CGGGATCATCATTTTGTTCCTCGTGGTTTATACGGGTCTATTTCGATTCAAAGAAAATATCTTGATTTACAACATTTTTGTTTAGATTTTGATTTAAAGGGCTGTGAATTTAAATTTGAAAGTAATACACTATTAAATTTAGAAGAATATATTTCATATTGTAAAAATAGAACTAGAACACCGGAATATTTTTTCATACATAATATTCGACATAAATGTAAAAAATATAACGAAAATAATCTAATCTATGAAGTTCTATATTTAATAACCGAGGGCTTAGGTATAATTAACTTTTCTATATATATACTAGGAAAGGGTAAAAGTTTTAGTAATGGATTTCATATTGAAATTCCTTCATTGATAATGAGATATCATGATTTAATTTGTCTTTATAATATGTTACACGCAGTTATAGAAAATCATAGTTTTTTTGATCCAACAGCCAATTATAGTGTCTTCGGATCAGCAAAATATGGAGATGCTAATTTAAATGTAAATGAAATAGATTGCTCATATTTGCCTTATAGTTGCTACAAGGACGGGGCCTTTATATCTGAAAGTCCTTTAATTGTTGATTTGGATAGTGCTTTTGATTTGTTTAATATTTTTAAGCCCATATCAGAGCATACAAAAATTTATTCCTTGAAGTTATTTCTTCATAATGATAACTTGAATTCTTCATTAGAGCACGAAGAAGAAATCATACAAAGTTTTATAGAAAATGAAAATATATTTAGTGCACGTGAAATTGATAATGGCATTCCGGATTGGAAGAGAGAAGAAAGTGCTAATGTCTATAATAAAAATAATGCATGGAAAAAGACATTTAACCTTATTAGGTGGCCCAACAATAAAGAAAATTTAAATTCTTCTTGGTTTTTACCAAATTGTTCAAGCTCAAGTATGCATTTGTATACCCACGTTGGATATCTCGTCGATAGAACAAATTCTAATATCCGATTTAAAATATATAAGAGCATATTTCCTAATTTTAATGTAGTGAAATTTCAAGATATACCACATTTAAATATATCAAACTATCCAATAGTTTTGAATTGTATATGTAATGACAAAGACATTACATATTATAATAATCATCAAAAAGAAACCCATTGGAATATATTCATGTTAGAATTATCAAATTATAGTATATTAAAAGATTCTTACAATACATGTTTTTTAAATGCCATTATTGGTGATGATTTTCAAATATATGAATACAAAACCAACGAAGATTTTCTAATTACAATAAAAATAAGCCCGTATAATAATAATGTTATAAACGCCACACCTTTCGAAAACGACTTACTCTTTCCTTATAATTTAGAACACGTTTTGCAATTATATGATCGCGAAAAACTGAGACACACAATACATTTCCTCGTGTCAATATACTTTTTATTATTAAAACAATCTGATGATTTAAAATCACATTCATTATTATTATTAGAATGGATTAAAATGATTATAACTTATAATACTCAAAATAGTAGAATTATCATTGAAGAATTTTTACAAATTTATTACCATTTAAATTACAAATATATCAGATTTCCAAACTTATTAAATTTAGATGACTCCATGAAATCTTGGGTCATCTTATGTATCAAACATCTATTGATAATTGAAAAACATTATGGAAATCGAGGAGGCAATAAGTGTAATTAAAAATTATAATATATCTCAAACACAAACTTATGATGAAAGCGAATTTGATAGTGATGACAACCACAAAGGTAGTTTTAATGATGAAATAGATTCTCAAATAATCAAACATTTTAATATACCACAAACTTTTACAATCCAAGGAGCATCAAGAAATATCATTATACCCAACATTATTATTGCTGCGATATTATTAGTCAAGAACGAATCTATATTATATGAATTATTAGCAATATATCGGCCAATAATATTACTTGGCAATAGCAGTAGCTTTAATGAAGGGGGGGGGGGGTAAGGATAATAACAAAAGTATAACTAACAAAAATAAAAATAATCAAAGCAAACAAAATAACAAAACTGGAACTATTGATAATAATATAAATAATGGTAAATTGGTAATCTGGGACGAATTTAGCATGGAAAAAATGTTCGATATCGTCTCTTTCTGTGGCTTCTATACCGCTCCATATACCAGAAATATATTATATCGCTAACATACGAAGTCATATATCAAATTTTATCGTTACTAAAAAGAAAAAATATAATGAAAATTTGAAGAAGAAGAAAAAGAATAATAATAATAATAATAATAAAAATAATAATAATAATAATAATAATAATAATAATAATAATAAATTGAATATAGAATTATTGACGAAAGAAGAAAGTATAATATTTTCTAATCGTATTCATTGTACAACCAATAAAAATACTGGATCTATAATAAATCAAATTATAAGCAAAATTAACCTTTTTGGAATGGAAGTAAAATAAACAGCTTGCCACCAACATTTCTCAAACTTTTCGAAGACAGGTACATTTTAATTGGATTAAGTTTAAGTGGAAGCGATTCTTTGGTTCTCTTAAAACCAATACCTATGTACTATATAGATGACGAAGAAAATAATTTTTCAATCAGTTACAGTAATTATCCGAAGAATAATTCAAATAGCTATGGAAATGGGGAGAAAGAGCATGACATCATAGATGATAATTTAAATGACGTAATGGAGCATATTCCCAAATGTAAATTTTTACACAAACAATTTTTTCCCATTGTTCAGAATGTCATAAGTAATATATCAGAAGAAGAAAAAACTTGAAAATTACGAAAGGCTAAAAATTTTACACGATGAAAGAAAATCCATCGATAATCATTCACAAACCGAATGTTCTTCAATTGATGATCAAATTAAACCAAGCATGGTACATGGTCATTTTTTTGGTGATGGGGGAAATATTTTATGTTCATCAGAAATTTTAATGGCCAAAAAAAGAAAATTTGCAAATATGTCTAAAAGAGAATTACATTTATATTTAACAAACGAATTGTGTAAAAAAAAGGAAACTATAGAGTTAATTAAACTAACCAAATATTTTATTTTGAAACAAATAGCTAATAGTTATAGTGACATGATGGATGTTGTAAAACTATTACCTGAAAACGAAAACCACGATATTTTAAAAATGATAGATATTTATCTGAAAACTCCCCACAAGAACAAAAAAAACACTGCAATATCGTATAGAGACTTTAGCTATCTGTTATGAGCGCATATCAAAAATACACCCAAGTGGATCCAGTTTTCTTAAAGATATTCCCACAGATTCTATGAATATTGTAGAATGTAATTGTTGTTTAACTTTTACTTGTATTTCATTATTACAAACATTTAGTTATGATATATCGTCCTTGATATACGTATTAAAATTGATATTGCGGGCTATTTGTCATGGTGTTAGTTTGAAAAATAAACACCTTCATTTTTTTCTAGGAGAAACTAATTCAGGAAAAACTACATTTTTAAACCAAGTATTATCTGTTCTTGGTAATCATGCTGGAATTTTATCGTCACATACTATGAATCACTCTTCAACGATAGATCGATATCACGACCTTTCCAAAAGCTAAAATTTTGCAAAGTTTTGGTATATGGATGAAATTGCCAATAAACCATTTAATAGGCAATTGATTAATCAAATAACTGGTAGTTCTCGTTTATTTATTCGATCAAATTATGAATCAGGTAATAACGTTAAACTCGCATCGACCATATTAATATTTGGTAACAATAAACCTCAATTCTCAGAGCAGTGTTCAGCTTTATTATCAAGATTAAGATTCATGTCTTTTCGTTCTCGATTTGATTCTACTCTTTCCGTGAATTTTAAAATGGCTCATTTCCCCAAACTTTCATTGTATAATGATTATGATAATAAATTCCAAGTTGGAATGGCTGCATTATTTTTACACGCTATGTGTCACTGTACAATAAATTCTCCGTTATATTTATATGACTCCTTATTTGTTGGCGAATTGAAAATAACTCAAAATATACAAAAATCCACAGATATGTATTCACCCGTGACAGATATAGTTCATTTCATAATCACTTCTTGTAATTTAGAAGAAGACCCCGAATATCTAATTACACATAAACGTATATCTTATCTGTTATTATATTTGAATATACTTAAATGTATAAATATAGCATCCGTATCTGATGCCATAATATTTTTATCAAAACACTATCATACATCTCTTATTGATGATGAATTATTAATTTGTGATGATATATACAAAGACGGCCTAGAAATTCACAAAACCGCCGTTTTTCACGGACTCAAGGAAAAAGATATAATGATAAACGACGAAAAGATTTCTGTTATAAATAAGAGGAGAATTAATAATAATGATAATACAATAGCAATATATGAAAATGATCTCAAACGAAAAAAACACGTGTAATTAAAAAATGGAGGATCAATTGGGGTTATCAACCCCACCACCTTCTTTATCACAAATCGACGAAATAGATATCATACCAACATTTCACCCATATATTCAAAATGGTGGTTATCCCTATATGAATAAAATAGATTCAAAAGATATAAATAACGTCTTTCAAAATAGAATAGCTACTTCAATTCCTACATTAAATTATGAAATTAATGATGAAATTCTTTCAAATCCAAATTCAACACCAGAAACGCAACAACAACAAGATATTATGATGGATGATAGTATAAATTTTGATAAAAGTTTTTTGTCCTCATCCCAGCCAACACCTCAAAATAATACTGATAAAATAAAATTTATTAATCCTGATACGATACAATCTTTGTTGGTATCAATTAATAGATTATTAGACACGGTGGATGTTCCTCCACCCCCGGTATTCATTCCCCCCACCACTAATAATATAAAAGTTAAAAGAGAGATTGAAAAGGTTTTACCTTTTGGGTATAGTTAAATTATAACAAGGAAAAAAATATGAATAATCACACTAAAACACAAGGACAATGAAATAATTCGAGGTTTTTTTTTTTATTTAAAAAGTTCATTTTTACACAGATCTTATGCACCTAAGTTTTTCAAAAGCAACGTCGTCGCTCGTAGCATAGATATGTATTTTGTACAAAGTATTTGTATCATCGTCTTGTTTATAATTAACACACTTAAATTTTTGGCCAGTCTTTCCACCCAAAGCTAATTCAGTTTTTGAAGCAATAATCATATTTCCTCGGTCTACCTCATCAAAACAAGAATCTGTTAAAACTTCTAATGCTTCTACGTGTGGGGTTGTACAATTACCAGCCGATATATTAAACACCAATATAGCGGTAGGATTCGCTCTTTCCATTAGATCGTCATTATCAATTATTTCCCTGGGTTGAGAATTTTCACAAATTTTAATTTGTAACTGATTATCATCGGAAATTAGTCTGGAAAGCATATATGATGTGTGTTTTTTAGTTATAAACGAGTCGTCACAATTTACTCCAGCATATTCTTTAATCTGAATGGCCGTATCTCTGTTAGACATGATATTATTTATGTAAATATGAAAATTTAGAAATTTGTTTTGAGGAGTATTTTCATAAAGCAGAAACAACTGTAAATCCTGTGGACTGGATAAATTAGGCTTATGATTTTTTCTGATCAATTTCATTCCCTTTATATAATTATCTACTGCAAAATAAACATCTCCTCGATTTTCTCTCGCATCAGTTAACTGTAAACTCATATATTTCTTATCCTCGTGTGTAATAAATTCATCCATTGTTAATTTCTATTAAATGGGCAGGTACGGCAAGTAATAGTTGTTGTAGGAGAGTATCCTAGGTCGTGTTCTATTTTACTTTCAAACAAGGGAGTTGGCCCCTTTATATATTGCTGTTGCTATAATATATATATATAAAATTTTCCCTTTTTATAATTAATAATAATAATAATAATAATAATAATAATAATAATAATAATAATAATAATAATAATAATAATGTCATGTTTTCATTGGTTAAATAAAAAATGGTGATATTGCCAATAAAAATGATGCTTACAACAGTTTTATACTTAATAAAAACCAAGACCAGTTTTGGATAATTGGAGGATATAACGATACTCACAACGATGAAACATATTTTTATATTTTACGCCCAACTTGTTATGAAATACAAGAAAAAACTATTTCAAAGCCCTTATCAAAAAACAGAATTGAACAAATAAAGGCATCAGAACTGAAGGAGAATCCTTATTTAGATATTAACAAATATCAAAATTTTATTAAGGATTTAAATGAAAATAGTGAAAATAATTCGTGTATGAATGTAAGTTATAAAATAGACAACGGTATCGTAGTGTTGAATGAAGATATAATAAGTGAAGTCTTGAAACTTTCAACAAATGTTATGCAAAATATTCATGACCACAATAAAGCAAAAACTATAGAGTATAATATTCATGAAAATATTTATAACACCGAAGAAACCATTTATAATTTTGAGGATATTATGTGTGGAAATATTAATGTTGTATGGTTAATGGGAAAATATACAAAATTCAATAAAATGAATGACGAGGATACTATATACCTCATAAAAATTCCATCTCAGAAAGAAATTCTGGAGAGAAAAGTAGTAGATTATCTTCCTTCCAGAAATACTTTATTTCGGGTCAGAGAAACAGAAATTCTCAAATATATCAAAGAAAACGTATATAGTTTTCCAAATGTATATGAAATTGAGAACCATCAAGATCGAAATCCTACTATACGATGTGTTAGTAGTTGTATGGATCCAATTGATGTATTTTTACTTCAGTCTAATGTAATAAAATATTGGGAAAATGCTATACAAAACATTAAGCTATTCGATACAATTTGGATATTTTTAATAAAAAAGGGAAAGGTTTGTTATAATGATGTTTGTTATTGTATAATTCCATCAGAACAAGAAATAATTAAAGGGAAAATAGATTTATTTGCTATACATAACCGCATTCGAATTATTATTGGAGATTTTATGAATTCTTTGGCTCCTATGGAAATAAAAACTGAAAATATTTCAGTTTATTATTTTCTGATAAATAGTGATAGTAATATCTTAGAATTAAGAACAAAAAATAATACCCTTCGCCCAAAGACGCTTTTAACCTCTATAAGAAAATCAATATTTACAGATTTATTTGATTTGTATGATAAAAAACACGTCCCCCGAAAGAATTTGTTTAACCAATGATAATGAGATTTGCGTGTTAAATAAAGACGAAAATATATCTAATTGTGCCTTTGTATGTACAAAAATAACAAAAAAGGAATTACAAAACAAAACCATTGAAAAACCATTATCAAATGATAAATTGTTCAGAGTAAAAAGTAATATTTTAAATATATGTTTGGGTGATTCAAATGCTTTTGACCATGGAACTAATGGGTTAAGTGTGAATATGTATAATATTTCCAATGATTTAAAAACATTGGCGAAAAATAATGCTATAATTATAAAACAATTAGATGTCTATAAAGAAAATAATTATCACGAGGAAATGGAAATCAACCAAGAGAATTTTAAACAAATTTTATTACAAGATTATCAAAATAGTTTGACTTCATTTCATAATACCAATGCTCTTCAGAAGCGTAAACGGGAAAGCGAAACATTTGAAACCAACAAAAAAGTACGATACACAAAGATTGGTTGACTTATATATCATTGTCTTACAATAACCAATAATCTTTTTAAAATCAATTAAATAATGAGATGACAACAAATAAAATAAAAAAAACAATCAGTAAAGTAGGACTATTTCATTCCCTTTGTTTCGAGTATGATTAGGTACGGATCCTTTTATTTTTATTTTCATTATCACTATCATCATCTTCTTTTCTGTAAAGGGTTATATATTGGTTGATCCTCCTATCATTGGGGTACAGGTTACAACTGTATAAATCCAATGTGTCATTATTGTGATTATAATTACTGCCCAAAAAATTCTAGATTTTCATAACTCATCACATAATTATATATGTGTTTGTGATAATTGTACATATCATCAACGGAACAAGGAAAGTAAGACTTTCCCAACGCGCGCCTATAATCTTCAAACTTATATAATCGTAACTGTTGATCTCGAAAAAAATTTTGAGAATATGGAAAATATTTTGTAATAACATTTTCACACATATTAAGGGATTTATCATTTAAATAATTAGAAGATTTGTGGTGATTTGAAATAATATAATTAAACTTTACATCTTATTAAATAACGTATTTATATATGTTTCAATTGTTAAAAGTTCTGGTTTAGATATAACTACATATATTTCACTAATAATCTTTTTGTCCTTTAAAATATATTCTATCCAATTTTGTTTTTTTATTAACTTTTTAGATAATTCTACCGCGTTGTCGTCGTGGAAAGTATTATGTGAACAATAATATAAATCGAGCATTGAAAATATATATACTGGATACCTTTGGGGGTCGATGTTTGGCATATTATGGATATTTAATTGTCTCCGCTTTAAATGATTGGTTGCTACCTTAGATATACTTTTATCAAATCTTAAGTGATCTTTTTCGTTCAACATAATAACATTTGGAAGCCCATCAAGTAATACATGAAACATATTTGAAATATATGTATTAACTGCTTCTCCACAAAGAGCGCCAAATTTATCATATATTTCCAGGCACAAATTTGCGTGCATATCATAAGAAAATAATGGCACCGTGTTTGGTGTTATAAATAATTTATCTTCATATTGATTCGGTTTATCATTTTTCTGCGCATCCAAATAATTATATGAGACTCCTATATTTAAAATTTTTTTAAATTTGTCCAAGAAATCGTCTGGTGCATCTTTTATTTCCTTTTTTTTAATAAATTCACAAATAAGTTCAAAACATTTTTTCATTGTATCCCTTCGTACAATACAAACATCGAATCCATTTTTTTTTTAAATATATTCAAATATATCTTTTCTGTGGTAATTTGTATATAAATTTGTAGTTCTACATAAATCAATATTAAAATTTGGAAAAAATTCTTTTATATTTTTAAAATTACTTAACACACAAGCTTTATGAATAGTCTCAAAATATCGATCATATTTATTAAGTAATATAAAGGCCTGTAAAAATACAACATTCAATTTCTGGTTATCTTTTAAAGAATTTATATCAATTTTATTATATAAAGATATCAAGCGTCCATATGGATTATTATTTATAAAATTAGCAAATGATTTATGATTTTCGTGGCATTCATAATAACAATCATCTTTAAATGTCAATAATTTTTCTTTAATACAAGAAAATTGAATGGGACAGGGAATTACCATCGTTATAGAGACACAATCTTCAAAATTTCTACCGCGTACTGCTGTTGTTACATGTTCTACACCATATCCACGAAAAATTTTATCATTGCTAGTAATTTTATATTCATCCGAAACCCGATAGTAAACATCACCACTTTTCTTCTTTAATAAAAACATGGTCTTTATAACTAAATGTTTAATTCAAGAGAATTGACCGATCAATATATACACGTATAATATATATGTATCTCTTGTTTTTGTTATATATATATATATATATATAGGAAAAACGAATAATAATATTTTTTGTTTATTTAATATAAATTATTTATATTTGAATTTCATACAAAACAACGGATTCCTAATTAAAGGATTAATTAAAAATAAAAAGATAAGCAACGATTTCACACAAATAACATAATCATAACCCAATTCATAAATTTAGTATAGGAAACGTAAAACAAACCACCTATAGTTACGTTTTAATAAAAGCTTGATAATATTTAGTTTGAATGCATTCGAGGTGGAATACAGACCCACACTCAATACACTGATTATACATTAACCTAGATTTCTTATCCTTTTTCATAATTGTATTAAGGGTCTCGCAAGTTTTACATCTTATAAATTTCTTTACATAGGACCTTAAAATATTTTCCATATCATTTAATGTATACTTCCCACGCAGGACCAATTCATTGTTAGAGTTTATACTTGTATTAATACAACCAAGTTCAGATGAAATATATTGTAAAACGTGTGCATTTTCTCTATTCAAATTATAACAGGTTTCAAAAAAATTTGAGTACAAAGTTTTTTTTCCCGAATAAAACAATACAGGTTTTTTTATTTTAAACTTTTTGGTTGTTTGTTTTTTTCGTTTATGGGTAATTTGCTTAATACAAAATTTAACATATCTTCATAACTATAATCGTCATTGCAACCATTTTTTGTGTTGATATCATTTAAAACAATTTTGTCTTTATTTTTCTTTGTTTTTTTTTTATATTTTAAAAAAATTATCTGCATCCTCATAATTCAAAATGAATAAGCAAAATACGAGTAATTCTTTCTTATACCACTATCCTAATTTATTAAATAAGAAGTCAGAACACAATAAAGAAAGTCCAACGTTATTATTAAAAGGTGAGGACAATATCGAGGATGATTTATCTGAAGATTTTTTTCAAGCGGATTTATCGGGCTTTGTAGAAGAATCACCTTTAGCGCCCGTTCTTTTTGTAATTGACTTTGATAATACTCTAGCTGTGTATGACGATATGTATATTTTAGAGAATAATTGTACTAACAATCTACGAAGTACTTATACTCGCCCCTTTATGCTAGAATTTTTAAATTTTATTAAATCTGTTAACACAAATAATGTGATTATTATGTGGACAGCAGGAACAGATTTATACATTAAGCAAAATCTTATATTATTGAATATTGCACATTATTTTGACCATGTTTTATCTAGAAAACATTGTCAAGAATCTAGTTTGAAATATAAAGGTAAATGTAAATCACACGCCTATCTTGTATCTTTGTTTCCCCAATATAAACGTATGCGATCAATTTTGATAGATAATTATGCACACAAAAATGGGTCTTCTACTGGTTATACAGAAATATTATCAGTTAAACCATTTGGACTTTTAGATATTATAAAAATGTATGGGGCTTATAATATAAATCCTCTACATATAAATGATATTGAGAGTTTCATCATTTCTAAAGGAAAAGAAGGTACTAATTTTGTTACAAACAATTCACGCGGAAATAAAAAGGACAAAGAAAGTTTTTTTGGTGATATAACTTTATTGAATGTCATATTATTTTTACAGGAACGTTTTTTTGATTTATATTTTACGGGGGCAAATGATGATGTTAAAGAAAAACAATTATCAAAAAACCACGAAACCCCGCTTTATTTTTGTTATTTAATGACAATAGATTGGCGTGAAAAAATAGTTTTGGTCCCAATACAAAGGGAATGGGCAACATCCAGTGGATGTCGTCTTTTTGCTTACATTTTGAATTTCAAATAAATACATTTTACATTAAACTGGGTTAATTTTAATGGTAAAACCTTATGTGATACGTATGATCCTCATCATCATAAGGAAGTTTAAACGTCATTAACGACGTATCTATTTCTTCGCTGGTTATCACTTTTTGTTTAATGTTGTTTTCCTTCTTTGAGGGTGGTAATAATTTTTCTTTTTCTTCTTCGTTGATCATCAAGTTTTGTTCAATGTTGTTTTCCTTCTTTGAGGGTGGTAATAATTTTTCTTTTTCTTCTTCGTTGATCATCAAGTTTTGTTCAATGTTGTTTTCCTTCTTTGAGGGTGGTAATAATTTTTCTTTTTCTTCTTCGTTGATCATCAAGTTTTGTTGTAAAGAAGCCATTGTTTGTTTATATCTAATTCGTACTAGGCAGGAAAATGATGGTAGTCACCATAAAAAAGCAGCTTTCATATTGGTGTGTGATACCAAAAAAATTTTTTTAGATGGGGGGGGATTATTATAAAAAAAATAAAACTAGAAAATTGTAGTGATCCAAAAAATAAAAAAAAAGGAAATGTGAAATATGTCAGGTTAAAAGGTTATTATGGGTAGATTGAACGAGTTATTTTTTGCTTTGCGATATTTTTCATTATATACACTAGGAGATAGATAGATAAGTTCTGTTTTAGTGATGACTATTTGTTTAAAAAGGGTTTTTTTATTTTTTAAAATGACTGTATCTATAAGTAATAAAAAAAAAGGACGAGGACATCTCGTATAATTGGTCCAAAGTGTCTTTTAGTAGTTAAATTTAATAAAAATCATACCCTTATTTTCTTATTTTTCCTTAATCACAATTGC
>NC_090738.1:69130112-69131215 GCF_036898095.1 Palaemon carinicauda
CTCTCTCTCTCTCTCTCTCTCTCTCCTCTCTCTCTCTCTCTCTGTGACATGTTATCGGACTATCTTTTTTTTCATGGTACTTGCTAATGAAAGGAACTCTACAGAATGATTTCCGGTCAGCTGTATAACGTTTGAACACAGATACCATTTAAGAGTAATTGCGATTAGTTAGGATGAATAGAATCGGGGCCATTGTAAATATATCAGCTTTTATGTTAATCCCCATTCCTAACGGAATTTCTGTTGTTCCTGTGATGAAGCTGTGCTGAGCTGAAATTGAGTGTCATTTTAATTGGCTGAATCGCTAGAGATTCTATTCTTAGAATCAACGTGATATATAAATTTATTCCCATTAGTTAAATTCTCTATCACGAAAATATACATATGAATATAGTCTCCTTTATACACGTAATTATATTTTTCGTTGTAAAGATTTTATGCTAAATGTTTGTATCATTAGCATTACAATTAAAAATATTTCGCTTTCATTTGAAAAAAAAATATGTTTTTTATAAACTCTCAACAACATTTTTTATTTTTTATTTAAAACAGAACTCGCTAATTATATGAATACTATATACTCTCTACATTTTTTTTTTAATTTAAAACAGAACTTGCTAATTATATGAATACTATATATAAGTTTTTGCAAACTAGTTAAGATATATTCCTTACACATGAACGTAGTGTAGGAGGATTCCACATTCAACATTATAAAAACTAATTATAATTAATTACTATAAAATTTATTGCTCATGAAAATTAATGTAAGAAAATTGAAAGACCAAAAACGAATATTTTTTGTAAAAAGTGTTTCATTATAGAGAATAAATCATACATATTTTCAGGAACTCTATGATGTAAAGGGAGATAACCTAATGTATTAAAATTAGTGCGACATATCAGTGTAACAAAACAATGAATGAGATTTGGAAGTCATCGAGTCGACAACATTCCTTGAGTCTCCTATAATAAATTACCTTTTAAAATCAGTTGAAAATCAAAACATGTAACCGAGAATAGATAATCTACTTTACTGACAATTAATGAAAAATAAGCCTAATCCCAAGATATATAATTGAATCTTCCAGCATTTAATCATC
>NC_090738.1:69131715-69134215 GCF_036898095.1 Palaemon carinicauda
TATATATTATGTTCTCATTGACCTTTAGCATATTACGACGAGTTAGCCGATCTTTCAACCAATCGCGTGTACGCGCTCTTCGATGATCTTCTGTTGCACAGGGGCCTACGATCTTCACTCGCGCAGAAGCGCTGAAGACCGCCCGCGCGCGATCTCGCGATCGTCGAGGATCGTTAGCCGACGATCTTCGGATACGAGCTAACGCGTAAGTGCTGAAGATCGCCCGCGTGCGATCTTCAAGGCCCTTCTGCGCGCGATCGTCGAAGATCGTTAGCAGGCGATTTTCTTGGTGCGCGTAAGTGCCGAATATCGGTCTGTGCGCGGGATAGTTTCCCGCTCGCGACAACGAGGTCGTCCGCACGCGGTTCTCCGCACGCGATCATCGACGGCCGTTAGCCGGCGATCTTCGGATCCGGCGCTAAGCGTGCAAGCGCCGACAATGTTCATAGTAGACATAAGCTCCAATGATCCCGCGCACTGCAACGAAGCGTCGGGCGGTTCTCCGCACGCGTTCGTCGACGGCCGTTAGCCGCCGATCTTCGGATTCGTCGCTAGGCGCGCGAGCGCCGACGATCTTCATAGTACGCGCAATCGCCGAAGATCCTTCTTTGCGCGGGATGGTTTCCCGAGCGCGACCATTGAGGCTCACGCAATCATCGCACAGATCGTCCGCGCGAGGTTTCCCGCTCGCTATCATCGTAGATCGTCCGCACGCCGTAACTGAGGTTTTCCCGCTCGCGATCGCCGACTATCTTCTCTCGCGCGCGAGCACCGACAATCTTCGCACACGCATGAGCATGGAAGATCGTCCATGCTCGCGCGAGTCGCCGACGATCGTCTTACATAGTTGGAGTTCATACGCACGCAGGAACCATGGTTTCCCGCTCACTGTCTGCTACGATCTTCTCTCGCGCTAGCGCTGACGATCTTTGTACTCGCGTAAGCGCCGAAGATCGTCAGCGTTATTTTTTCTGCTCGTGGGATGGTTTCACACACGCAATCACCAATGGCGCTAGCACCGGCGATCTTTCGTCGCCGAAATCGTTCGCGCGTGGGATGGTTTCCCTCGCTATCGCCCACGATCTTTCACGCGCAAGCGCCAGGGATCTTCAAACGCGCGTAAGCGCGGGGATCGTTCACGAGGACGCCGATAGGCACACGCTCAGGCGGGTACGTGTGCATGCGGGCGCGGTTATACTGCTACACATGTTTTATTCACGCGCTACCCAGATCTGTGCTTTTTGCGAGATCGTCATCATGATCGGCGCAAAGTTCTCCGACGCGACCGCGCTCTGATCACATCAAGGATTATGGCGGTCAGGCCACCTCCGCGTTTTCCTCCCCCTCAGCGCAGAGCATCACCCTCTCCGGAGGGGGGGGAGGTTTCCGGATATGTCAAAGGTCTCTTCTCCCTTCATTGCAGATTCTCTACGGGTGAACCCTCATGTGTCATCTCCCCCAGAGGATCGAACGATCCTCTTCTCTCCAGAGGGACTCCCTGTCAGCGCGAGGGTTGGTCGGCATCCCTGGTGGGATGCCGTCGGCAGAGCGCTCATGCAGGCAATGAGCCTGTACCTTCTGACTGGGGACAATAATCAGTAGCAGCTTCCTCTCCCCCTGAAGGGGGTGAGAGGAATCCCTGGCATGGTATCTCTCCCAAGGACAATCCTGTCCCTTCGCGAATCCTTACGAAGGCGATGAGCCCTCCTCAGACTTCATCTCCCCTCCCCTGCGGATGAGATTTACCGAAAGAGGGCATCCCATCCCCAGGAGTGTCGGAAGACCCGGTCCTCTCCCCATTCACTCCAAAAGGAGAATCCCCGCCTCTTCCTGAGAGTCCTATCGTGCGAAGGGGGCGAAAGACTTACATCCTTCATCGCTGGGGTCCTGTTTCCCTCCTAGGAGGGATCCTAACGCTCAGTCTTCCGCAAGGATCCAACAGGATCCAGTTGGACCCTTGGGGCATGTCTACGATTCTCCCCAGGAAGAGCTTCCGGGGATGGGAGACATGGCTGCCAGTCCATCAGGAGGAGGAGCTCCAGGGGTCGGAACTTGCATTCTGGCAGGTTCTGGCCCTCAGGAGAAACCTCAAGGGGATCCCCGATTCAGAGATTCCTCTTCGGTAAGGGATTGATACGGTCCTGGACCGAGTCTACTCACCCTAGGACTCCATTACGCCAGTGCAGCTTGCCCTGGTCTCAGGGAATGGAGAGCGCCAGAGACTAGGCCGAGGGCCAGCTCTCCGAGCTTGTCTCCTTCAACAGTCCCGGTTGGTATCGAGCCCCTTCCTCCTCCCTGGGTAGGGATCGGTAAGGGGACGGACCCTCCGGGCGGAAGTCCAGTCCATGTCGGAGATACGCTCCCTCCAAGAGGTGGCCGACGGGTTCTGAGGCCTCCTTAATCGTCTCCTTCCCTTCTCGACTCTGTAAAGGGTTGTCAAACAGTTTCCGTTCAGCATAGCGACAGCAGACTCGGTCAGCTTTGCGTTGAGACCACAAGT
>NC_090738.1:69139215-69149215 GCF_036898095.1 Palaemon carinicauda
TAAAACAACGACTAGTCAGAAAAACAACAACAGGAAAAAGGGAAAACACATCCAGAGATGGAAAAATACAAAGCAGACCAGAAAGAAAAGCAGAGACAAGCAGCAAGAAAGCAAAATTGAAAAAAAAATTACAAAGAAGAACAGAAAGGAAAGGATAGCTTCTCAAGCAGCTAATCAGAAGTGATAAAAACAAAGCATTGTGGGAAAAATAAGGTAAACAGAACAGATCAAAGCACAGATTAAAATCGGTTAAAAGGGAATGTAAAACCTGCCTAAAGAAAACTAGAGCTCTGCCATAATAAAAAGTAAAACTGACCAAATAGGAAAGAAATGAAAGCAATATCATGACTTCAAACTTTGGCCATCCACCCACTTGGCTACTTCCTGTCTATTGAGAAAGCAATATCTAGCAGGAAAGTTGATCCTTGACAAACATTTCCATAAGTTATGTCAAAAAGTCTTTATTACTTTGGATAAGAAGCTGTTGGGAAAGAGAATGAATACGCTTGATGTATCATACAGACATATCTTTATATGGAGTTTACTCTGTATTTGTATTGTGCTTCAGAGAATCATTCAAACTTAATTTTTTTCTAAAGATTACTGAGTAGCATTAACGTATTATAATTTGAGTAGTTAATATAGATATGATTATTACGTTTTAAAACAAGAGAATAAGAAATATGTCAAAAGAGAAAGAATTCGAAGATGCTGTTTTTTCTGTTCATTACAATAGCAAGTTCTGTTAAGCTTTTAACAATACAAGAAGTTTAGACTCGAAAATGCACATATATATCATATATACAATATACAATATACAATATACAATATACAATATACAATGTACAATGTACAATGTACAACGTACAACGTACAACGTACAACGTACAACGTACAACGTACAACGTACAACGTACAACGTACAACGTACAACGTACAACGTACAACGTACAACGTACAACGTACAACGTTTAACGTTTAACGTTTAACGTTTAATGTTTAATGTTTAATATATAATATATAATATATAATATATAATATATAATATATAAATATATAAATATATAAATATATAAATATATAAATATATAAATATATATATATATATATATATATATATATATATATATATATATATATATATATATATATACATATATATAATATATATATATATATATATATATGTATAATATATATATATATATATGTATAATATATATATATATATATATATATATATATATATATATATATATATATATATATATATATATATATATATATATATCTATGTTTGTGCAAGAATGTATATTCAAATTTGTATCCATCTATCTAGTTACTTATATATATATATATATATATATATATATATATATATATATATATATAATTATATATATATATATATATATATATATATATATATATATATATATATATATATATATATATATATATATATATCTATGTTTGTGCAAGAATGTATATTCAAATTTGTATCCATCTATCTAGTTACATATATATATATATATATATATATATATATATATATATATATATATATATATATATATATACAAACACACACATATATATACAGTATGTATATATATATGTATATGTGTATATATATATATATATATATTTATATATATATATATATATATATATATATATATATATATATATATATACATATATATACATATAGGTGTATGTTTGTATATGTGTATATGTATATATATATATATATATATATATATATATATATATATATATATATATATATATATATATATATACATATAGGTGTATGTTTGTATATGTGTATATGTATATATATATATATATATATATATATATATATATATATATATATATATATATATATATATATATATATACATATAGGTGTATGTTTGTATATATATATATATATATATATATATATATATATATGTGTGTGTGTGTGTGTGTGTGTGTGTGTGTAATTGATAGATAGAAATTTGAATATACATTATTGCACAAACGTAGATATATTGATATATTTATTCATATCTATAGATGTGTTGATAAGAATATTTGACCAAGAAATCATTAGTCTACATAAGTCATGTAATTAATATACGAATTTAACTCTAATAATCAGGAGAATATCGGAGGAAAAAATTTTCGCTCAACATCAGACCCTGTCGTGATGGAAATCTAATATGCGGTGGTTGATTGTGTTATTTTGGGGAATATCTCATTTCTAGTGATAGAATTACTGCTGATACCAATTTGGATAGCTAGGTATTTAACATGGCTTAGATGCATGAGAACGCGTCTGTCTGTCTGTCAGTCTTTGTGTCTTCCTGGTAGAGGATAAGTACTTTCAAATGTAAGTTCAATCCAGCCTCAGATATTTTTTATTTGAAATAAAGGAAATTTTCTTTGAATTCTTGTAAGGATAATCCTTGTTGATTGCATAATCTATTTATCGATTAGACTTACTTCAGTGCTCTTTCATCTTGCTAAATATCAATGAGTATAATGGTAGTTATCTTGAAAAAAAAATACACTAGCTTCATGCTCAAGAAATATTTTGTTAAAAAAATCCTTCTTATTGAAGAAAAATATATTGTTTTGTCTTTTATAATCCCGGCACATAATACTCTATTGCTAAAAATGATACAAGTATAAAAAAGGTTATGTCTTAAGATTAGCGTAAAAATTAGTTATTATCTTATTCATTGATATTGTTTATTGCACACATAAATTGCATAATATTTTTTCACACTGTTTATGAAATTTTGTTTACAAAAATATTTTTCTCCTTTTTGCTTTGGAAAAACTTTCACAATGTGTATACATACATATATATATATATATATATATATATATATATATATATATATATATATATATATATATATATATATATATATATATATATATATATATATATATATATATATTTATATATACATATATAAGGCTAGCCAGAACAATCAATAATCCTAATAATTATAAGGTAGAAGGAAGTAAGAGATGAAAACAATGAAACCCCTAATATACCTAACTACCTTACAAAACTAAACAATGCAAAATTAAACATAGATACACAACATATAACAATTAAACTCTTACATATATAAATAGACAAAATTAATAATATACACAACTTCACCTCAAGTGAAGTACAGAAGAGAAGTTGAATTCAGGGCCGTACTTAGTCCATCAAGCCGCTAAACGGAAGGGTAAAACTGTACGCCAGGCATTGAAGGGCAACACACTTCCCTATACAAGAGGAACGATAATTTGTCTTACCTGGCATCAGCCTCCCTACGTATCACCTCAAGAGCCAGTTTGCTCTCACACCCGTATACAGCTGGACTGGATGAATACGGCTAGTAAAAATCCAAATTCAATGTTGGGAAATCCTCGGATGGGAACAAGTGGCACAAAACTACCGTCGCAGATGACAGAGCATCTGCTAGACACTCAACAGAAGTGCAAAGGTAATAGCAAAAGTCATCCTCCAAGTCACAATGAATGCTGAGACAGGAAATAAGTGTTGGTGAGAGCTTGTCAAGACCCGAACTGCATTCACCGATCGACCATGTCCACTCATCACCTTCCCAGCGTTTATCAACGCTCAAAGCAAAAAGAATAACAATCGTTAAAACTATAGTTCACTAATACACAAAGGAGGATTAGGAGGCGCAAAAACAGTATCCAACAATCGTAGAGCCACTTAACTTACATTAAAACCATGGTAAACAAACTCAATAAAAATACTTTAACTTAAAAGAAAACAAGGCTCATTTAAATAAACCAAAGAAGTAATTTTACGTTAACCTAATACCTTCCTCCCCCCCAAAAAAAAAATATTCACATAGAATACATTTTTTTTTCAAAATTGAATACTGTAAAAATGCTGAAATGAAAAGGAATTAACATAATGTTATAAAGATACAAAACCTGAAAAGGAGTTATGAATATTATAACAATAAACATGCCAGAAAGAAAAAAACACATAGCTTCACGAAGAAAACTTACCAAATCAGAAAATGGGACATCTAAAATAAGGCTAAACTATAACTCTAACGAGTAAAAAAAAAAAAAAAAAACATAGACCTCACTAATATTGAACCTACTTATAAACTAGACTATATACTAAGTACTCAATCATACTCACTCTCACAGTTGTCATTATATTTCATTGCGTAAAACTAGTTTCTATATCAACCCGACGAAAACACGAGAAGGGCGATGGAAGGACAAAAGCCAAAATTACATATGAGAAAGGGCATCAGGAATACGGTTCTCCGATCCCTTGGCATGTTTGATAACCAGAGTGAATTCCTGCGACTGCAAAGCCCATCTCAAAATCCTCTGATTGGACGTTTCATCCTTTCTATGAACACTAGAGGATTGTGATCAGTCCAAATCTCTATCGGGAAGGAGAAATTGGTAACATAAGGTTTAAAATGTAACAAAGTACGAACCAAGGCCAAGGCCTCCTTCTCGATAGTTGAATACCGTTTCTCTACTGCCAATAGTTTACGGCTAAAGTAAGACACAGGAAGAACCTCTCCTGCCCCATTTTTCTGAAAGAGGACACCTCCAATACCCACGTCACTAGCATCCACCGCGATAATGAAAGGTTTCTGAAAATCAGGGGACATTAATATTGGGTTTGACACCAACATCAGTTCAAGTTTAATAAAAGACTCCTCACATTGAGGAGACCACACAAATTTCTGTCCTTTCTCTAATAACTTAGTAAGTGGCTGAGCAATGTCCGGGAAGTTTCGCACAAACCTTGTATAATAACCCGTCATTCCAAGGACTCTCCGAACTTCCCTGACATTACTCGGCCTCTTCAAATTTAAAATTGCATCGAGATTGGCTTGTTTAGGGGCTACCTGACCCAGACCAACCTCATGACCCAAATAGAACACTTTGGCTTTACCAAATTCACACTTACCTAAGTTCACAACAAGACCGGCATCCCTCAAAGCTTCAAACACTTTTCTCAAACTTACTATATGAGTTTGCCAATCATTGCTGTGAACAACTAAATCATCAATATAATCTCAGTGCCTTTCAACCTACAAATGACTCTGTTCATAAGCCGCTGAAAGGTGCATGCAGCATTTTTCATCCCAAAGGGCATCAGTTTGCATTCGTAAAGCCCAAAGGGAGTTACAAATGCGGAAATTTCCTTGGCTCGATCAGACAGAGGCACTTGCTAATATCCTTTCAGCAAATCCAACTTTGTTATGAATTTTGCAGACCCTATCTGATCGAGACATTCGTCAATGCGGGGCAAAGGAAAAATAGTCATTTTCGGTACTGGCATTAACCTTATGGTAATCCACATACATTCGGTACTTTCCATCAGACTTTTTAACTAAAACTATCGGAGAGCTCCAAGGACTTATCGAGGGTTGGATGAGGTCGTGCTTCAGCATATACTTTATTTCCTCCTCAACTATGTCCCTTTTCACTGGATTTAGTCGATAAGGACTCTGCTTTACAGGGGAAGCACTGCCCACATCCACATCATGCTGAAGCAACCTCATCCTACCAGGCGAACTACGAAGTACTACTGGAAAAGAACAGATTAAATTAATAATGTCCCTTTTCTGGGTAACTTCCAGATGGTCAAGCTCTCTTTTCAAAACCTCTAGATTTTGAATGTTATTAAAGAGAGCATCAGAAGATACATGGCCAACTAAGTCCTCAAAGTTATCCTCTGGAGATTCTACATCTACAGACACAGGTTCATATGCAATAGCTAAAGGATCTCTACCACATGAAATATAAGACTTTAATCTATTAATATGAAAGACCATGCACTTTCGTTTAGTCCCGGGTCTTCAATTTCATAATTCACCTCAGAAAATTTTCTCAAAACCTTCCAGGGCCCCTTATACCTAGGTTAGAGGAAATCGTCTTAGTCTGTACTCAACACCAATACGAGTTCCCAGGGCTCAAACGACCGCACTTTGGTTTTCCTATCAAAATTAGATTTCATAACTGCTTGAGAGGAAGCCAAATTCTCTCTTGCAAATTTCCATGCGATAGCTAATTTCTTCCGTAAATTCTCTACAAACTTCATCAAATTAATTTCCTCTTTCTGACCAGATGATAACAATTCATGGAAAATTCCCAACGGACCACGTATTCTGTGTCCATAGATCAGCTCAAAGGGAGCTACAACTGTAGATGCATTGGATGGTTCCTTATGGCAAAGAGAGCAAAGGGAAGTCCTTTTTCACAATCCTCTCCTTGTTCATAACAGTATTTTTTTAAAACTGATTTAAGTGTCTGGTGGAAATTTTCCACCACACCCTGACTCTCGGGATGGTAAGGTACGCTGGTAGTGCACTGAATGGCCTGCTCAGCGCACTTACCCCTAAATACCTTACTCGTAAAATTCGTCCCACAGTCGGTCTGAATTTTACTAGGAAGTCCGTATCGGGAGAAAAATTCAATGAGCTTCTCAAATACTGCATTTGAAGTTATCTTTTTCATTGGGCTTGCTTCAGGAAATCTAGAAGCTCGGTCCATGATGGTCAGGAGTAAACCCGGTCTTTGTTCTGGGCAAAGGCCCCACTACATTCATAACCAATTCCACAAAAGGTTCCCCAATTGCAGGAATGAGATTTAGAGGTGCTTTAGGGATCACTTGATTGGGCTTTCCCATCACCTGACAAACCTTGCAATTACTAACAAATCGTTTCACTGATGATTTCAATCCTGACTACCAAAAACATTTCGCTAATCTTTTGAACGTCTTAAATACTCCAAAGTGACTTGAAAAAGAATCATCATGTGACAACTTTAAAACAGACTCCCTTAATTGTGAGGGAGCCACAATCTGTTCCACTCGAGAAGTTTTGCCCAGGTCATGTGTAGATGGACAGCTAATTCGGTATAACAAACCTTTTATTACACAAAAACTTGGTTTAGTTGAATCGGCGGTGTCACCCAACTCGAAATCAAACTCTTGTTTCTGAGCCTCAATAAATGTTAAACGGTCCCAATCAGGTTGCAAAATATTACCAATACTACTCTGACTACCTACTGGCCCGGACCCTTCTAACTCTACTTCTAAACTACCTAAATATAAGTCATCATTATTTATCAAATCCGCTGCCTTAGCGGATGCCCGAGTCACCACTGCCACAAGACAAGCATTCCCAGTCAAAATAGGGAATAATTCCAGACCCATATGGTCTACCATGTCATTTCCTAAAATACCATCTATATTTGGAATAGGGAGATTCTCCACCACAGCCAACTCGGTTACCTCATCATTCCCAGGGAAGGATAATCCAACTTCCATCAATGGAGCTGAAACCACCGTATTCGGGAAACCTCCCGGAATCACATAATTCCCTGAATATTCAACTAAACCATTTAAAGATTCCCTTAACACTAAAGACCGACCTGACCCTGTGTCTCGCAAAAATTTTACCTTAAGAACTCCTGAATTCGTAACCAGTCTACCAGGCCATATATATTTATCATAAAGTCATGAAGGTCTATTACCAGTTGGTTTTACATTGCTGCCATCACTACTAATCACATTGCTACCTTCCGTTACCGATAGATTCTCAACCTTGGGAGTAATAGGAATAGACTTATTTGTAATTACAGATATAAGGTTGTCAATATTGTTATTATTTCTCTCCAGATACCTCCGTGTGGCATTACACTGAGCTTGATAATGTCCAGGCTTATTGCACCAAAAACAGGTCCCATTACCTTTGCTCACATTACCCGACATTACCCTGTTTTTGGAGAAGAATCTAGTGGGCTCTCTTTTTGAAATTTCTCCCTGAGTCTTCTCATTCTTATAATAGATCGGAACACCTGAATGTTTTACCCTGTTGTTTGCTATATTATTATATTTATTATTACAATCATTTGGCTTAGCAGACTGGAAATCTATAACCTGAGACCCAAAATTGCTGGAACCCGCTCGATGGGTTGAAATAAATTCATCGGCAATCTGAGCCGCTTTACTTAGACTGACTGCTTTTACCTCTTCCAAATATATCCTCTGTTCTTTACTGTAATACTTCTTAAATTCTTCCAACAACATTAATTCCCTCAAGGAGGAGAAAGGGACTACCTGACGACTCTTTAGCCAATTATCAAATTGCTCCTCCTTGAGCCTAGCAAACTCCACATATGAAATGGAAGCATGCTTATTAAAATTTCTAAATTTTAGACGGTAGGCCTCAGGGAAATGATCATAAGCCCTGAGGACTAACGCCTTTACTTTACCATAATCACGGGCTACGCCCTCCTCCAAAGAATTATAAACTCTGATTGCCTTGCCCACCAGCCTACACTGAATTAAGACTGTCCACATCTTGGCGGGCCAAGACAGCCTAGTAGCTACCCGTTCAAATGCTTTGAAAAATTCCGGCATATTTTTTTCGTCAAATACAGGGACTAACTTCAAAGCTGTCCCTCTATTAAATTCATCGACATATGGACCACAAGGGGTACTTAATATATTAGGAACACTTTGCAATTTAGCCAACTCCAAATTTACATTAGCCATCTCTAGTTCATGTCGCCGCACCTTCTCGTTCTCCTCAAACTCAAGCTTCATTAACACTATCCTCTTACAAATTAATCTATATTTATTGTCCTCATGGGACAACACAGGTTGCACTGGGACTACATTCTCCGGGACAGCTTCTTCCACAACAAATGGGTTTGTGGACACGTTAGCTTTAACTTGCAATTTACCATGTCCTTCAAAAATAGTTCCAGTACGAGGGGGTCTTCAAACAAAGAAAGGTCTGGATTCACACTCACATCATCAATCATACTATCTTCGCGCTCTGAACCACTATCATCAACACTGTCGAAATCCCTAGCTAAATTCTCTCCTACAGCCATACCCTGAGCTACCTTATTTTCTACAGCTAACAATAACTGGGTCCTAGTGTTCGCTGCCTTAAGCGGGATCCCTAACCAGCGAGCACAACACACCAAATACTCTTTACCTAATACTGGAAGATGCCTAAAACAATTTACTGATCCTCAAAATTCTGTGGGATCAAAAACATATTCTTCCATGATTTAAAAAAAAGGGGGAGTAATGCAACACACTAAACAATAACAAATATTGGTAAATCCACTGAGCACCGATCCGCCAACCAAACCACCGAGTACATCCAAGTGCTATCCTGGCAAGGTCGTCAAATTATTACAACCTCTCTCGTTGTAACGTAGGTTCTTTTAAGATGTTTACATTCTCAAGGATAACAGTCAGTAAATGTACTTCAGGGGTAAGGAAAGACGAAAACAGAGACCCAAGAAAACTTAACAATATTCATTATAAACAAGAATAATAACTTAAATCAACCTTGTGAGATTAAATGCACTTAATTATACAGAACATTTAAAAGAAATAAATACAATTCTCGAAACTCACAAGAAAACCTAAAGCTAATAAACTAAACCCTAAAGAGAAGAAAATCATAATAGAGAAAACATTTAATAATAACAAAGTGGATCCAAACCGGGGAATAAGGCTAGCCAGAATAATCAATAATCCTAATAATTATAAGGTAGAAGGAAGTAAGAGATGAAAACAATGAAACCCTTAATATACCTACCTACCTTACAAAACTAAACAATGCAAAATTAAAAATAGATACACAACATATAACAATTAAACTCTTATATATATATATATAGACAAAATTAATTATATACACAACTTCACCTTAAGTGAAGTACAGAAGAGAGGTTGAATTCAGGGCCGTACTTAGTCCATCAAGCCGCTAAATGGAAGGGTAAAACTGTACGCCAGGCATTGAAAGGCAACACACTTCCCTATACAAGAGGAACGATAATTTGTGTTAACTGGCGTCAGCATCCCTACGTATCACCTCATGAGCCAATTTGCTCTCACACCCGTGTGCAGCTGGACGGGATGAATACGGCTAGTAAAATCTAAATTCAGTGTCGGGAAACA
>NC_090738.1:69154215-69157516 GCF_036898095.1 Palaemon carinicauda
ACTAAAAAAATCAATAATAATGCTAAGAAATGACCCACCCACCCCCAACTGTTTGAGTTTGAAAGCAAGGGCCTCATGATTAACACGGTCAAAGGCAGCACTAAAATCAAGGCCAATCATACAAACTTCTGACCACAATCAAGGGATTTATGTACAACATTGGAGATTTTAAGAAGGACATCACATGCTCAAGCCTTTACGAAAACCAAATTGCGAACTAGGGAGTAGATGATTACCCTTCAGCAAACCTATTAGACGTTTGCCAAAAGACGTTCGAAAACTTTAGATAATGTGGGCTTTAGATAATGTTGGGCGGTAAACAGTGGGACTTGAGCTATCACAAACACATTTACATAGAGGAGTAACATTACCAATTCTCCAACAGGTGCTAAAAGCTCCTATTCTTGCTAACTTGCGCAAAATAACAGATAACTTTAGAGCGAGAAATCTGCTGTTTTTATAAAAAACAAAGGAAAATACCATTTGGGTCTACACCTCCATAAGCATCAAGGTCCATTAACAGAGCTTTAATCTCACGAGATCGAAAAGCTAAACAAGTTAGTTTAGCTTCAGGAAAACAGAAATGAGGAAGTTCAAGTTTTTCATTACTCTGTTTACTGTCAAAATCATCAGCCAAAAGGGTTGCCTTTTCCTTTGAACAGTGAGTGACTGAGCCATCTGGTTTAAGTAAAGGGGGAACTGTTGTATCTACACCAAAGAGTGCATATATAAGGGTAGACCACCATTTATGTTCCTGAGTTGTACCAGAAAGGGTTTCTTTTATGGTTAAATTGTACTCGTTTTCAGTTGAGGCATAACTCTCTGAGCAAAAGCTCGAAGCTGAGTATAGTTGTTCCAGGTCAAATCTGATCTGTTACCCTTCCAGAGATGAAGGCCTCCTGCTTCTCCAATAAGCACGTCTAAAATCATCACTGAACCACGGTTTGTCCTTCACTCGGTACTTTAGAGCATGAGAAAGGATATGCTTATCAATTATGTTCACTTAGATTCTCATTCAAAGGGCAACAGGATCTACACTACTATATAATTGAGACCAATTCAAGCACGAAAGATCATGCAAAATCCCATTCCAGTCAACTTGGGAGTTCATATAAATTTTATTAGAGTATGATATATCAGGGACAGGCTGCTCAGTCTTCACTACCAAAGAAATCATGCCACGATCAGATGTCCTGACTGGAGAACCACCCTTACTAGTTATAACACCTGGGGAGTCAGTGTATACAAGGTCCAAGCAATTAACAAACCCATGAGTAGCTTCATTTATGATTTGCTCACAGCCTGATTCAGAGGCAAAGTCTAAAGCTCTTAAGCCATGGCGATCGGTAAGAGAGATAGAACTTAACCACTCCCTATGATGAGCATTAAAATCACCAACATAGACAAAAGAAGCCTTTCTATCATCTTCTTGCCTCCTAGCCATAATGGTAAGAAGACAATCGAAGATAGAATCATCCATGTCTGGATTCCGGTAGATCTGGATTCCGGTAGATCGAACACAAATAAAAGTTGTTATGCCTATCACAAACTTTTATTATCTGAATC
This sequence comes from Palaemon carinicauda, assembly GCF_036898095.1. Taxonomy (NCBI): domain Eukaryota; kingdom Metazoa; phylum Arthropoda; class Malacostraca; order Decapoda; family Palaemonidae; genus Palaemon; species Palaemon carinicauda. The sequence continues at coordinate 69,155,782 of NC_090738.1, forward strand.
TCATAATATCTACATTGATAGCAGGACTTATGAAAAGCAGGGTACTCAGTCCAAATATACACCACTATTCCCCTGGCCCAGGGGATGGCATCAGTTTATAAGGAGCTCAGATGAGTGGCTTATATTAAAAACCAAAGTTTCTGAGCACAATATAAATTTGTGTACTTTCAAAGAACAGAAAAATACACGAAAAAGATATAGTTTCAGCTCTCCTAAAGATATAAATGATTCCATTCCTATAAACAAATTATCTTATATATATATATATATATATATATATATATATATATATATATATATATATATATATATATATATATATATATACATATATATATATATTTATATATATATATATATATATATATATATATATATGTATATATATATATATATATATATATATATATATATATATATATATATATATATATATAAATAATATATATATGGGTGTGTGTATATATATATATATATATATATATATATATATATATATATAAATATTTATATATATATATATATATATATATATATATATATATATTTATATATATATATATATATATATATATATATATATATATATATATATATATAAATATATATTTATATATATATATATATATATATATATATATATATATATATATATATATATATATGTATATATATATATATATATATATATATATATATATATATATATATATATATATATATATATATATATATATATATATATATATATATAATATAGATAGATAGATAGATAGATAGATAGATAGATAGTCATTCAAAACATTAGGATTCACAAAACATGATTTTTTTGGTAAAAACTTCTAAATATTTCTAATATAAGTATTCCGTTAATATGAATCGTAGCAAATATAACAGTAATATAATTTTCTTTTTTTATAAATTTCTCAGGATTACAATAAAACATTTCCCTACATTAATTAAACAAAATATTTTGAAATAACATTTTTGGTCAAATAAGTTTCCCAACATCATATTTCCAGCTTTTTCCCATTAATTGTATTTAGCCATATAATTATACTTACCTCTATTCATAAAATACAGGAAACCCCTACTGAGATGTAATATATTCAGAGTAAATGACTATTAGAATATACAAATACTAAATAGATATACAAAAAAAATCAATATATAGCAGTCTTCCAAAGAAGTTCAATTTTCCCATCTTCCTCTTACATTTGCCACTTGATGGTCTTTGAAGGATTATTAGATATCTTGGGACTTCGACTAGAGCTAATGGACGCGTAATTCATTGGTCGGAAATAATATATTTCAAAAGTGTCCTTAATTCGTTATAATGCTGAGATATTCTACTTAGATACAGTTGTTATTGCTGCTGATGTTTTTACTATTATTATTATTATTATTATTATTATTATTATTATTATTATATTATTATTATTATTATTATTATTATTTTTATTATTATTATTATTATTATTATTATTATTATTATTATTATTATTATTATTATTATTATTATTATTATTATTATTATTATTATCATTATTACTATTGTTAGTTATAGTTGTTTAGTTCTCATAGGGTTGGTAAAATATAGTTCTAACATGCTTTGGATAAAAATACTAACTTTTACATATTATCATTTCATTAATTATAATGGGCAACTAGATCTTATATAATCTTGGATGTACAATTATGTAACTCGAAGTATTTAACACTGAAACTACAGAGA
>NC_090738.1:69158016-69168016 GCF_036898095.1 Palaemon carinicauda
ATCGATTTTGTTGTCTATAATGGTCGGATATTCTTCACTTTTTGGTGGATTTTTCCCACCTTTCTGTTTCTTCTTTGATTCACTTTCTGATCGGCTTTGCTTTCCTTTGGGTCTGATTTGCTTTCCTCTCCTGTTGATTTTCCTTTTATTTTTAGCCTCTTTTATTTACCTTCTTGCTATTATTTGTATTACTCTTGTTTGACTTTTCTCCATTCTAATCTGTCTTTGGTTACCTCTATGCGGGGTTAGAATTATTTTGTAAAAACATATCTTAGTACCAGTTTTGAATATTTTTTTTTTATACACGTATTACTATTCTCATAATCATTTTAGATATATTTCCATTCAGGATATATATTTATATTATCAACATTATTCACTTCAAGAAAATGTATTATGAACTATCCATGGAAAACTCTATTAGTCGAAAATTGTCCCCTTAATTACTTTATTCATCTTATCGGGTCGTCCAGAAGTTAGAAAATTCAAGGGTAATTTATTTACCTAAAAAAAGGCGCGTTTTTCCTCCCCTCTCTCATCGTAGGAAATTCACTTTCAACCCCATTTTATAAACTTACCTTGAAAATCATTTTGGCCCATATTTTGTTAGAGGGCTTTGCTTTACTCTCCGGTTGCATTTTTGCTTTTATTTTGCTTGTTTTTCCTTAATATTGTGGTCAGCTTTGTTTTGTGTCCTTATCGGTTTTTCTTCCCTTCAGGTTATGTTGTGGATTGATTTGGTTTCCCATTTCTAAACACGCCCACACAGAGACACTAACACACAAACGCACACACAGACACACACACACACACACACACATATATATATATATATATATACATACATATATATAATATATATATATATATATATACATATATATATATATATATACATATATATATATATTTATATATACATATATATATATATATATATATATGTATATATATATATATATATATGTATATATATATATATATATATGTGTGTGTGTGTGTGTGTGTCTGTGTGTGTATGTGTGTGTGTATATGTGTGTGCGCGCGTAGTTATTTATGCAATGCTGTACAGAAATCTCTTGATTGTGGTCAAGAAATTCGTATGTTGGCCTTGATTTTAGTGCTGCCTTTGACAGTGTTAATCATGAGACTGAAACTGTTGTGACTGGGTGGGTCGTTTCTTAGCATTATTATTGATTTTTTAAATATTATATCTCAATGAGTTGTTGTTAATGGGCACCATAGTGAGTATAGGAATGTGATATCGGGTGTTCCACAAAGTAGTGTTCTTGGCCCATTACTTTTCATACTATATACACATGACATGTGGTTTGGCCTAGAAAAAAAAGCTTGTTGCATATGCAGATGATGCTACTCTCTTTGCATCAATTCCATCTCCTGAATGTATATCTGGGGTTGGTGAATCCCTTAATAGAGATTTAGGTAAAATTAGTGCGTGGTGCAAATTATGGGGTATGAAGTTGAATCCTAACAAAACTCAAAGTATGATTGTAAGTAGGTTAAGGAAGGTGGCTCCTCAACATCCGGATCTCAGTATTGATAATATTTCCTTAAATTTGCATGACTCTTTTAAAATTTTAGGTGAGATTCTCGACAGCAAATTTATTTTTGATAAACACATTAGGACTGTGTCTTCTTCAATTGCACCAAAAAAATGGCTTATTGAGAAAGTCTTACAAGATTTTCGGTGATCAATCTATTCTGAAGAAGTGTTTTTATTCTTTCATTCTACCCTGCTTTGAGTATTGTTCTCCTGTCTGGTGTTCAGCTGCTGTTGGGCAGAAACTTACGGTCTATTAACGTTCTTATTCCTGATCTAGATATCAACCTTCGGCACCGTCGTTCAATTAGTTCATTATGCATGTTGCATAAGATTTTTCATAACTCTGACCATCCTTTACATTCAGATCTCCCTGGACAATTTTATACTATTCGTAATACTAGGCAGGCAGTTAATTCTAATAGCCAGGCCTTCTCCATCATGAGGCTAAATACTACACAGTATTTTAGAAGTTTTATTCCAGCTGTTGCCAAGCTGTAGAATGATCTTCCTAATCGGGCAGTTGAATCAATAGAACTTGAAAAGTTCAAAGTAGGAGCAAAAGTTTTTATTTTGACCAGGCTGACATGAGTCTTTTTATAGTCTATATATGACATATCTGTTTTTGACATTGTAAATAGTTTATATAGGATATATCTGTTTTAACGCTGTTTTTAGAATAATATATTGTTAATTTATTCTCATCATTTATTTATTTCCTTATTTGCTATCCTCTCTGGGCTATTTTTCCCTGTTGGAGCCCTTGCTTTTCCAACTAGGGTTGTAGCTTGGCTAATAATAATAATAATAATAATAATAATAATAATAATAATAATAATAATAATAATAATTGATATACCACATACCAGTCCTGCTAGCTCCTGATAAATAGCATGTTTTGATTAGAGGTAAGGATCTAATACTTGCAAGCTCATCCCCAAAAACTTGCTGAAAAGTTGGATGGTGCTATTTGTTGTTTTTCCATTTGCAATGTGGAGGAGATTTTTGAGTGATCAATCTTACTTTTAGTTATATATACACGTGTATGTATGTCTGTAGTTTATGTTCGTATGATTTATCGATTCCATTTTTTTAAGTCAAGTCTCCAAATACTATTATTTTGTATTATCAATTTAAAAGAGAGAGAGAGAGAGAGAGAGAGAGAGAGAGAGAGAGAGAGAGGTGTAAGATTCTTTCCTTGCCTCCACTTACATGTATTCTCTCTCCTCTCCTCTGGGAGTAGCTTATCCCTGAGTATCTTAGCTGAAGGAGACTATAGAACGAACCCAGGCACCAAACTTCAATAACACATAATACTTTGGGAAACATACAAAGGTTTTCCTTTATCCAAAAAGATACGAAGGTTTTGTATAAGAATCACAATATCTTTTGTAATTCTTCAATACCTCTCTCTCTCTCTCTCTCTCTCTCTCTCTCTCTCTCTCTCTCTCTCTCTGGTGGATATACGAGGTGCCTCACACTGAGGGACCTGGGGAACCCAAACAAAAAATAAGGCAATAAGGTAAGGCTCTCTCTCTCTCTCTCTCTTGTCGAGTTAAGATCGTGCTTTGTCACTCTGAATTAATAATTAAACGACAATCAATTTTCCCTTGTATACATAATATAATATATATATATATATATATATATATATTTATATATATATATATATAGAGAGAGAGAGAGAGGAGAGATGAGAGAGAGAGAGAGAGAGAGAGTTGTTTTAAGGAAAACTGCAAAATAATCTTATTTCACTTTTTAAGGAAATTTAGACAAATCTTCTGTCTAGGCCCTTGTTAAAAGAGAGAAAGAAAAAAAGAAAGAAAGTAGTTAATATATCGCTCAACACCGACGAAGATACCACTATTCAGCTGGTAATAATAACCAGTTAAGATATTTTTTTTTTATTTTCATTTTTTTCTGAATTGTTTTCATAATCATGTATAATATAAGTGAATTGTTTATTTTCAAGAAACGACCTGACGATGAAGGCAAAGTCTGTGCAAATTGAATATCCTCTCTTTCTCTTCCGTTAGAATGGAATATTCAACTATGCCATGAGAGTGAATTGTGACGACATCGACCGGCAAAAAAAAAAAAAAAAAAAAAAAAAGAGCTCTCAACTGGAAACGCCTGAGTGTAATTAGCAGTTATTGCTTAACTGGCGAGATTATACATAATTTAATTTTGTTATATAGAAAATTGCTTTGTTAGATTCTCACGTAATTTATTTAAATTCAATTTATATAAGTGTTGTGATATAATAACAGATCCTGAATAATACTAATAGCATCGAAAAAATTATGGCAAGATTTACATAAATAGATTATGATCTTTAGGGTATTTTACGACAAACTTCTAATGTAGTTAATAAATATCTTTTAACATATTATCTGATGAATATTAACGGCAATTTTCTCAACACGAGGAACTACTTGGAATGATCAATTTATTACTTACCTTTAAGGGAATTTCACATTCCTCGCTTTAACAAAATAACAAAATTAAAAGGTTAAAGACATTTGGATAATATTGGCGATATTATTGAGGAAACTTGAGGTTTATGGAAACTAAGGGGATATTAAGATGTCTTTAAACTCCTCCATGTAAATATGTGGAGGTAAAGTAAATCCAGTCAAAAACGTGTTTTAAATAATTCAAAGTATTTTCTCGCTACTCAATATATTTGATATATTCTTTTTATAAGTACAATTTATCAAGGATGATTATTCTGATTGATTAATAGAAGTCTTGATTAAAAACTAGGAATATTTTTGAGATAAGTAAATCTTGGGCCTTAGATTATACATATACTAGTATATGCATCTCAGTAGAACTTCAAAAGTTCAAACTTGCAGCAAATGTTTTTATGTTGAACAGCCTACAAAAGTCTTTTTTATAATTTATATGTTATAAAAATATTTGTTTTCTTTGTTATTGTCTTAAAAATATCTACTATTAATTTTTCATTGCTTTTTATATAGTATATTGTTTCCTTATTTCTTTTCCTCAATGGGCTATTTTCCTTATTGGAGCCCTGAACTTATGGTATCTTGATTTTTAAACTAGGTTTTGGATTAGCTAATAATAATAATAATAATAATAATAATAATAATAATAATAATAATAATAATAATAATAATAATAATAATAATAATAAAAATATTAATAATAATAATAATAACAGGATTTGTTCACTTAACTCATTCATAGCCTGCACAAATAAATATGGGCCAAATGGTGACCCCTGGTATATTTTCAACATTAACTTCAAATGTTTATGCTTCCCAAACAGCTGTTATTATTGCTGTCATTTTCTTATTTTGTCCATAATCTCAAGTCTTCTCAAGATCTACAAAAGGAAAAGGACCAGCTTCTGGTTTCTCACTAGCCTCTTTTCCCCTAGCTGCCTTACTATAAAGATGGCATCCACAGTCCCCTCTCACTCTATGAATCCATTCTGTTGTTTCTCAACTTATACAATCTCCCTCAATCTCTCATCTAGTGCCTTCTCAAAACTTTTCAAACACTGTTATATTAGGTTAACTTATAAAAAAGTCAATAGTATCTTTCCTAACAGGAAGTTGACCATGTTTCAAAGTACTATTATGGGATTTAAAACTTCTTTTGAAACATTATTCACGACAATATGTATTTTTAGGTTAAAAACATATTCAAATAAACAGTAAAAATTTCAGTTGTAAATAAACTATATGTAAAAAAAATATATTTTTGTAAATATACTATGATGTATATATGTTATAAATTGTAAGATGGTAAATGCGCATTTCATAAAAAAAGATAAAAAATAAAGTTCAATTTCTCAGTAGTTACCACATTCCATGACTGAACCTTTCTGCTTTAATATAGATATCTTGAGTATCCTCATAATCTTATAAATTATATCCTCTTCCTATACAGCTCTTAATAACTTCAGCATTCTCTCATCTACCTCTATATCCAGCAACGTCACGGGTTCAATTTGAGAATCTGATGAACCTGGTGTTTTACAATTTTTCATTTTACTCAATTTCCACTTTACTTCTGTATTCCGTATATGCATCACTTGTCCCACCATCATTTGTGCATTTCCTTATTCCTCTCTCTCCTTTTTGCCATTCAATACTTGCTCAAAAAGTTCTCTTTATATCCCGTTAATGGTTATATATTTATGCAATAAATATTTATCTTCATCTTTCACGGACTCACAGTTGCCACAATTCTGTCTTTGCCTTTTCATCATGTCTGAAAAGATATCTTTTTATACCTTTCCTTCTTCCTTGCCTTTGAAATAATTGAAGTAAACCATAGGCAATGATTGCGCGATCATAATGTGTCTCAACAATCTCCAATAGAAGAAGGTAACTGATTCATATTTCAATAACCCATATGACTTTTGACAAAGACAATGAAAATCTTTGCTATTTACTTTAAGACTGATTCACTCCTCGAATAAATTGGAAAATATCAACAGTTATCAATGGTTAATTGCTAATATTTGTAACTTGAAGTTTTTACTGAGATCATCATCATCATCATAATCATCATCATCATCATCTCCTCCAACACATATTGACACAAAGGCCTCAGTTATATTTTGCTAGCTGTCTCTATATTGAGCTTTCAATTGAATACTTCTGAATTCATCACATCCCAATTCACGCTTCATAGTTCTCAGCCATGTAGGCCTTGGTCTTCCAACTCTTTTAGTGCCTTCTGAAGCCCAACTGAACGTTTGGTGAACTAATCTCTTTTGGGGAGTGCGAAGAGCATGCCCAAACCATCTCCATCAACCCCTCATCATGATCTCATCCTCAAACTGCACTAGAGTAATCTCTCTTATAGTTTCATTTCTAATCCTATCCTGCCTTTTAACTCCCTATATCCCTCTGAAGGCTGTGTTTTCAAATTTACCACATCTATTGGAGATTGTTTCATTTTCATACCATATCTCATGTTCATAGAGTAATACCGATCTCACTTGACTGATATATAGTCTTATTTTTATATGTAATTTCAAGCGATTTGAATTCCAAACGTTACTTAACCTACTATAGCCATTGACAGATTTGCTTTTTTCAATCTTTCACTAGCCTCTAATTCTAAAGACCATGTATTGGAGATCATAGTTCCTAAATACTTAAATAATTCCATCTCATTAATCCTTTCTCCTTCCAATGATATTTCATCTTCTATTGCATTTCCAGCAATCTAAGAAAATAAATAGAAGCTTATCACCAGAGTAAACAAAATATGAAAAAAACATAAATCATTTAAAATATATTATTATTATTATTATTATTATTATTATTATTATTATTATTATTATTATTAACTATCATTACCTGCTTAGCCACAACCCTAGTTGGAAAACCAGGAGGCTATAATCCTAGGGGCCCCAACAAGGAAAATAGCCCTGTAAGGAAAGGAAGGAAGGAAAAATGAAATATTTTATGAACAGCAACATCATCTAAATAAACATTTCCTATAGATTAAATAGAATGAGCTTTTGACGCAAGCAGTGATAATGAAAAAACCGCTCTCCTCAAGAAATATAAACAGTAAGAAGAAAGCCACAGACAGTTCGTTCCCACAAATCGATTGGTGTCAATAGCGCAGAATGGTTTTTTCCAAAGACAACTTGAGACTAGAGTGATGATAAGTTTTTGAAATATTCAACAGCGTCTCGATTCCGAGATTATTTTCATCTGGCAACCTCTGTAATACAATTGTTTTTTTTCATTCATATTTTTTTATTTCGGTTTAGTAAATGGAGCATCTTTATTTCCTGTTATCATTTTCTTTCGGTTTTTATCATCTGCAAAATGTTAGTTCTCATTTATGAGAGATACATATAAAAATAGCTAGAAACGAATTTAAACTTTTAAATTTTTTGTGTGATTTAGACAAAGTTTTCAATTGTTTTTAAGTTACTACTACTACTACTACTACTACTACTACTACTACTACTACTACTGCTACTACGACTTCTAATAATAATAATAATAATAATAATAATAAAAATAATTATTAATAATAATAATAATAATAATAATAATAATAATTTTTAATATGCAAGAAATATTTAGCAAAAGGTAAGGAGGTGTATGTTGCTTTTATGGATCTGGAGAAAGCGTTTGATAGAGTTGATAGGGAAGCAATGTGGAATGTAATGAGGTTATATGGAGTTGGTGGAAGGTTTTTTCAAGCAGTGAAAAGTTTCTATAAAGGTAGTAAAGCATGTGTTAGGATAGGAAATGAAGTGAGTGATTGGTTTCCGGTGAGAGTGGGGCTGAGACAGGGATGTGTGATGTCGCCGTGGTTGTTTAACTTGTATGTTGATGGAGTGGTGAGAGAAGTGAATGCTCGAGTGCTTGGACGAGGATTAAAACTGGTAGACGAGAATGACCATGAATGGGAGGTAAATCAGTTGTTGTTTGCGGATGATACTGTACTGGTTGCAGACACAGAAGAGAAGCTTGGCCGATTAGTGACAGAATTTGGAAGAGTGTGTGAGAGAAGGAAGTTGAGAGTTAATGTGGGTAAGAGTAAGGTTATGAGATGTACGAGAAGGGAAGGTGGTGCAAGGTTGAATGTCATGTTGAATGGAGAGTTACTTGAGGAGGTAAATCAGTTTAAGTACTTAGGGTTTGTTGTTGCAGCAAATGGTGGAGTGGAAGCATATGTACGCCAGAGAGTGAATGAAGGTTGCAAAGTGTTGGGGGCAGTTAAAGGAGTAGTAAAAAATAGAGGGTTGGGCATGAATGTAAAGAGAGTTCTATATGAGAAAGTGATTGTACCAACTGTGATGTATGGATCGGAGTTGTGGGGAATGAAAGTGATGGAGAGACATAAATTGAATGTGTTTGAGATGAAGTGTCTAAGGAGTATGGCTGGTGTATCTCGAATAGATAGGGTTAGGAACGAAGTGGTGAGAGTGAGAACGGATGTAAGAAATGAGTTAGCAGCTAGAGTGGATATGAATGTGATGAGGTGGTTTGGCCATGTTGAGAGATTGGAAAATGGCTGTCTGCTAAAGAAGGTGATGAATGCAAGAGTTGATGGGAGAAGTACAAGAGGATGGCCAAGTTTTGGGTGGATGGATGTAGTGAAAGAAGCTCTGGGTGATAGGAGGTTAGATGAGAGAGAGGCAAGAGAGCGTGCTAGAAATAGGAACGAATGGCGAGCGATTGTGACGCAGTTCCAGTAGGCCCTGCTGCTTTTTCCGATGCCTTAGATGACCGCGGAGGTAGCAGCAGTAGGGGAATCAGCCTTATAAAGCTTCCTCTGTGGTGGATAACGGGAGAAGGTGGGCTGTGGCACCCTAGCAGTACCAGCTGAACTGGGTTGAGTCCCTTGTTAGGCTGGGAGGAACGTAGAGAGTAGAGGTCCCCTTTTTTGTTTTTGTTTCATTTGTTGATGTCAGCTAACCCCCCAAATTGGGGGAAGTGCCTTGGTATATGTATGTATGTATGTATATTTTACGTTTTCAATTTCACGTTCAGACACCTCGTACCTCCTTCCAGTTCTATTATTGAACTGTTGGTAACCTATGTCACTTAATGGCCTAAAACATCTAAATATTATATTACTTAAGGCATAAGAGCAGGACAAGCAAAGAAATACACCCCTCTCCCGAAAAAGAAAAAACGAGAAATATTTCTTGGCTTGTCCTGCTCTTATGCCTTAAGTAATATAATATTTAGATGTTTTAGGACATTAAGTGACATAATACCTAGAAAAACACAGAAGGTTTTTTCCCTAAATCGAAATTTCAATTTTTGGTGAATATTTATTTCTAGGTATCCCTCCATCACCATCACTACCTAACCTAACCTAACCTCCTCGTTTTTTTCTTTCTGTGTGCTTATTTACTGTTCGATTTTGATAAAACTTGGTCTGCTTGTTCCATATGGATAAACAAACATAATTACAGAGCGAATTTCAATTCAAGACATTAGTTTCTCACTGGTCACCAAACAACTTTAAGTCGCTAGCTCCAATTTTCACATTTTTATTCATAAAATCCTTTATTTTCCCTGTAGGATGATAAAACTTACAGAGGATATGCCTTATTATAGTGCTAATAATGCCTCAAAATTTCATTAGCCTGTCTTGATTAGTGTATTTTTGGCAAATATTTTTACAATTAGCACCCTCTCACCCGGAGCCTACCCTTAATAAAACTTATTTATTTATCCTTGAACAAATTTAAATTAGTTCTCGCTTTATTTGGCTATATGTCTATAGATTCATTTATTTGTCTGTCTTTTAATATTTATGTTTTTTTTAGATATAGTAAACTACTTTATGTGTTTTTACTTTCTCCGTACATTATGATTGTTGTTTTATTTCTATATCCTGCAACGTGATATTAGACGATGTAAATTCGCCCACCCCCCCCTCTCTCTCTCTCTCTCTCTCTCTCTCTCTCTCTCT
>NC_090738.1:69173016-69175516 GCF_036898095.1 Palaemon carinicauda
ATTACTGTATCTGTGGATTCTCAGAACGTGCCGTACTCCCCGGAGGTAATTTTCCCCGGTCGACTAGACCTAGAGACCTAAGATGTTACCGTTATACATCTTTTCAACTAACTATAAACCATGTTAGAGCTTCCTGCCCCCTACAGGGAAGAGTCCTACTAGACTCTGGAAAAGTCTCGAAGAGTACATATACCTATGTATGAATACCAGGCAAGCTAATATAGTGGTCTCGCCCTATATTAAGTAAAGCATAGTTTGTAAAGAACCACTGCGTCAATATGAAATATCGACCAGTTCTCCGCACAATACTTGTATTGGACAAAGGTTTAATATCCGCATAGGAGGAAAACCAATGCAACATAGCTTGCATAAAGGAACAATTATATTAGAATTATCCCAGATAAGGTACATAGAATGAATGCTCAATTATACCAATAAATTGACACAGGTGAAGGAGACGCAAGGTTTTCAAGAATCAGTTTATTGACAGGCAATAAATAGACAGGTTAACCACAATTATATATTTATATATATACATAAGAAGAGGATAACCCAAAACTTTAAGCATAAATATGATAGTAAACAGAACTTGTTTGTCTGAAAGAAAAAACATTAAATGCCACTTTTAAGATACCGAGGTATCAAAGTCATAAAAGTCTGTATTACAAATCAATGACATTAGCGTTAGCAACGCTCGGCACACATGTCTGCACTTATGCTAGGTTCACCTTTGGAAATGGAACAGTCTACATGGGCAACACAGTGCCCTCACTTAGTTTGTAGTACAGTATGTAACTACACACTCACCCTGGAATTAATCGTCCCAATTAAAACCACTGTTCCTCGCAGAGTTAAACAGTAGGGTTAACACCGTGACCCACTGCTACCACAGATCTCTTTAGTTCCTCTACTTGCTTCGCATAGTGGCGAAAGAACACTCTGGAAGACTTCCAGCCAGTGTATGAACGGAGATGTTCAAAATCCATACAATTAAAGAAATTTAAGGATTAGGCAACTTTCCTCGGATCGTGACCTGCGGGTGTACTGCCAGGATCCGCTCTGCGAATAAAATATGTGATTTTCGCTCTGAGTTGATTCAGAGATAAATTTGAACCTGATGTTTCTCTCCTGAATAGTTGACCACCCTTGAAGTCTGAAGTTCTATGAAGATAGACCTTTAGGCATTCTACTGGACATAGAGATGCATCTTCTTTCAGAGGGCAGATTCTCCAGGGACCTCACCTGTTGGTGGGTAACTCATTCTTGGCGAGAAACGTAGGATCCGGAAACAGGTTCAGTTCTCCCCCATCCAGGAACTGAACACGACCTGCCTCTCTCGAGAGGGCTACAATCTCACTAACCCTGGCCCCGGACGCGAGTGCAAAAATAGGAAAATAACTTTTTGTGTCAAATCCTTTAACGCACACTCTTCATTGCTCAACAGAGAAGCGAAATGAAGAACTTTGTCTAAAGACCATGAAATGGGCTTTGGAGGTGCTGAAGGTCTGAGCCTAGCGCAGGCTTTCAGGACTTTATTAAAGATCTCGTTACCTAGGTCGACCTGGAAGGCATATAGAATGGGTCTTGTCAAAGCAGACTTACACGCTGAAATCGTGTTAGCTGCCAATCCTTGACCATGGAGGTGGATGAAGAAAGATAGGCAGAAGTCTGTCAAGATCTCCTTCGGATTCTTCGCCTTGACAAAAGGCCACCCATTTCTCCAAGATGACTCATATTGCCTTCTAGTAGATTTGCACTTATATTCCTCAAGGAAGTCTATGCTGGCTTTCAAAATCCCGAAACGCTTTCTCACCGCAAGGGAGAGAAAATCATGAGCTGCAGGGTCCGGGTTTTCTGTAATGAAGCGCAGACAGTTGACTTCTGGACTCGCTGGGTCAGAACTGGATCTGGTAGCGGTACAAACTTCAGCTGCAGTTCCAATGCCAGGGGGAACCACACGCTGTTCAGCCACTTGTGGGCCACTATTGCCGCTACCCCCTTGAAGGATCTCAGTTTGTTGAGGACCCTCAACAGAAGGTTGTGAGGAGGGAACAGATAAATCTTGGACCATCTGTTCCAGTCGAGGGACATCGCGTCCACTGCTTCCGCTAAGGGGTCCTCGTACGGGGACACATACAGGGGCAACTTCTTGTTGTCTTTCGTCGCAAAGAGGTCTATCTGCAGTTCTGGGACTTGATTCAGAATGAAGGAGAATGATCCTGCGTCTAAGGACCATTCCGACTCTATCGGTGTGAACCTGGATAGAGCGTCCGCCGTCACATTGCGGACTCCTTGAAGGTGAACTGCCGACAGGTACCACTTCTTCTTTTCCGCCAATCGGAAGATGGCCAACATCACCTGGTTGAGAGGTGGTGACCTCGATCCTTGTCGATTCAAGCATCTCACAACTACCTCGCTGTCCATCACCAACCTTATGTGGATCGAGTGACGCGGGGAGACTTTCTTTAAGGTAAGGAGCACTGCCATAGCTTCTAGAAAG
>NC_090738.1:69180516-69193117 GCF_036898095.1 Palaemon carinicauda
TTTATTCATGTAAAAAGTAAATTCTCTTCGAGGAAAAATATGAGAGGAGATATTGGCTGAATCTGGTTTGAAGAGAGCTTACTTTATTTTAGTTAGCTATTTTTGTATGTAAAGAAAGATACATAGAAATATGTTGGTACCGACAGGAAGACCCGTAATTGGATTTTTATCTTTTATATTTCCGAGCGATGCTTTTTATCTCATATATATATATATATATATATATATAAATATATATATATATATATATATATATATATATATTTACATATAAATATATTCATAATACACAAATAAATGTATATGTAAATATGTATCTATAGTAAATACCTCTTTATCTATCTATCTATCTATCTATCTATCTATATATATATATATATATATATATATATATATATATATATATATATATATATATAATTACATGCTAAGCTACAACCCTAATTGGAAAAGCGTCATCCCATAAGCCCAAGGGCTCCCACAGAGAAAAATAGCCCATTAAGGAAAGGAAATAAAAAAAATTAATAACCTACAAGAAAATTAATGAATAATTAAAATAGAATATCTCAAGAACAGTAGCATCATTAAAACAGGTCTTTCATATGTAAACTATAAAAAGGGAACTTATGTTAGCTTGTTCAACATAAAAAAAAATTGCTGAAAGTTTGAAATTTTCAAGTTCTAGCGAATCAACAACCATGCTAGGAAGATCATTCGTCAACTTGGTCACACCTATGATCAAAACTTCTAGAATACTCTGCAGGATTGAGCCTCATGGTGGATAAGGCATGGCTATTAACTGTACATTTCTTATTACGAACAGGGTTGTACTCTCCGGAGAGATCTGAATGCAATGGAAGGTCAGAATTAAGAAATATCTTATGCAACATTTAATAGACCATAAGTTCTTGTTCAAAAAAAGAATGAGTATCAACAGCTGAAGACCAGACAGGAGAACAATAGTCGAAAGAAGGCAGAATGAAAGCATTAAAACACTTTCTCAGAATTGATTGATTACCGAAAATCTTAAAAGTGTTTCTCAATAAACCTTTTTTTTTTCTGCTATGCACTAATTTTAGCTAGGTCTCTACTAAGGCATTCAGCCTGAGGAACAATAGATATCACTTTCGTATATTCCCTTTGGTGCAACTCTTTACAATCTATTACTTAAAAATTCAATAATGATGCTAAGAAAAGACCCACTCACTCCCAACGGTTTGAATTAGCAAACAAGTTCCTCATGATTCACACAGTCAAAGGCAACACTAAGATTAAGGTCAATCAATCGTGCTTCCTGACCACAATCAATGGATTTTTTACAGCATTGGAGATTGAAAAAAAGGTCTTTACGAAAGCCAAATTTCTAATAAGGGAACATATGATTATCTTCAGCAAACCTTTTTAGACGGTTTCCCAAAAACTCTAGATATTATGGAAGTTATTGGGCGATAATTAGGTGAATTTGAGCCAACAAAAACGCATTTACATAAGGGTATAACATTACCAATTCTCCAACAAGTGCTAAAAGAATCTGTGCTTTGTAACTTGCGGAAAATATATAAATTTGGAAATAAGAAATCTGGAGTCCTTATAAAACACAACGAAAAAATACCATTTGGGTCTACACTTCTATAAGCATCACGGTACATCAAGAAAACTTTAATTTCACTAGATCGACAAGTTAAACTATTTAGTTTAGCCTTAGGAGAACATGAATAAGGAATATCAAGTTTCTCATTACTCTGCTTACTACCAAACACATCATCCAAAAGGGATTATTCTTTCCTTTGGACAATGAGTGACTGTCGCGTCTACACCTAATGGTGCAGATTTAATGATAACCAACGGTGTATGTTCCTGAGTCGTACCCGAAGGGGTTTCTTTTATTGTTAAATTGTATTCCTTTCTAGTGATATACATATATATATATATATATATATGTATATATATATATATATATATACATATGTATATATAATTATATATATATATATATATATAGATATATATATATATATATATATACATATATATATATATATATATATATGTACAGCATATATAAACACATGTATATATATATGTATATGTATAAATATATATAAATATATATATATATATATATATATATTACATATATATATATAAACAAATAAATAAATAAATATATAGAAATATATGTGTATATATATGTATATATATATGTATATATATATATATATATATGTGTGCATATAAAAATATATATATATATATATATATACTGTATATATATATATATATATATAAAATATATATACAGTATATATATGTATATATATATATATATATATATGTATATATATATATATATATATATAGATATATATATATATAAATATTCATATATATAAATATGTGTGTATTTATGTGTATATCTTTCAGTGAATGTGCCTAATAAATAAATATCCCCATTCAGTATTTGTACAGAGTATGTCTAAAATATACTTCATAAACACCTAACAAAAAATCCTTACATCTTTCAATTGCAATGGGAATATAAAACCAATCGTTGAATTGAAAAGGTCCATATCCGGCATCCTTACAATTTTCAAAAACAATTTGAAAAATAATAGAGAGGTGAGCGAGACGTACTCACCGGAATTTATTTCTAGCGACAGGTGGTGCAACTTCGCTCTTCCGATTGCCACGAATTTATTGACAAATCAATCAACTGAACAGTTGTCCATGGACACGGGCCTCTTATTCTGAAGCGGCAAATTACTAGCGAGTACAAACAATCTCATTCGCTATATCACAAAGGAATTCTTTTTTCGGCAGAGGATTATTTGTTTCTATTCTCTTTACTTTTTGTGGTTAAGGCAATCCACGAAATTGAAGGTCATTCGTAGTTAATGCGGTCAAAACTTTGATAGTGATCAGAAAAGCTGGACTCCAGGTTCGGTGACATTAAACATACGATTATGAAATATCAATGCTAGAATTCTATCCGTTTTATATCTATCTATCTATCTATCTATATATCTATCTATCTATTCTTACCCCTTTCACCACTTTAGGGAGGAGGACATCAATACACTAAGGCCTTTAGCAGGGTGAACTTGGAGTGATTCTCAACCTGTCAAATGTAAGGTAAGTTTGCAATTCGCACTCACTTGTTCATATAGACTCGTTCATATATATATATATATATATATATAGATGTATATGTATATATATAAATATATATATATATATATGTATATATATATATATATACACATATGTATATGATATATATATATATATACACATATATATATATATATATATATTTATAGATATAGATATATATATATATATATATATATCTATATATATATATACATATATATATATATATATATATGTATGTATATATATATATATATATATGAATTATTTTTATCACTACTAGCTCAGCTGCAACACTAGTTGGAAAAGCCCATGTGCATTTAGTATGAAAGGTAATGGACCAAGAACACTACCCTGTGGAACACCAGATATCACATTCCTATACTCACTGTAGTGCCCATCAACAACAACTCTTTGCGATCTATTACTTAAATATTCAATAATGATGCTCAGAAACAACCAACCTACTCCCAACTGGTTGTGTTTGAAAACAAGGGCCTCAACATTATCACGGTAAAGGCAGCACTATAATCAAGGCCAATCATACGAATTACCTGACCACAATTAAGGGATCTCTGTACAGCATTGGAGATAGTAAGAAGGGTATCATGTGCTCCAAGGCCTTTACGAAAACTAAATTGCAAACTAGGGAACAGATGATTACCTCCAGCAAACCTATGAAGATCTATACATACATACATACATACATACATATTTATATATATAAATAGATATATATATATACATATATATATATATATATATATATATACATACATATGGTAGTTCCTCTAAGCAGCTTTTTACTTAGGATATTTTTGCGATCAATAAGCCAGATAATTTTACCTGCAGAGGTATCATGGGGTTACTTCCCCCGGAGCGAATATCTCAAAAAATATCATGTATGAAACAGGGACGTGTTTAAATACACCCATGGCTATCCTTCCCGGAAGAGAGATAACCCTTTCGAGAAGGATATGGGATAGGATCGGTAATGTTGAAGAGCAGTTACAACTGAGATACCAATGTGGTAATGTATATACATACGCTGGTCGCCATTCCAGTTGCGGCCATTGAATGAAATATGGCATCACACTGAGATTTAGGAGATGACAAAAAGTAACAGGTGGTTTCATCAGGATGACATGGCCATCTCACCTAAAGATAGATTTGCCCTATGTCAAAATCCCTTTTTTAGGGCTCGAGCCATGTCATTCTAATGGAAGTGTACCAGAGAGTTAAAATTCTCCTTTTTTTTCCGTGTAACAATCTAACCATATAACTGCTATTGTTCTAATTCTACTAACAGTATGAGATATTAAAAATTTTCCATAATCATTGTGTTTAATGAGGGTATTTTTTTCATTCTAAATACAACTATTCGGGATAAAAGTCCAACTCCTTAAGTTGACTATTGAAAGTTTGGTAAAACCGTATTGGAACCAGGAAGTTATTATCTAAGCTTCACATGTTATGATAAAGACAATGTGATTAAGTTGTGAGCCCAAGGACCGAAGTTACATTTATTCCTGAAGCGATAGAACCTTCCCCTACCACAAGCTCCTAATTGTTGTTTTGAAGGACGTGCTCCTTTATTTGCTCTGCCTTCATTTCCTTGGCTATGAGGGGAAACAGATCTTTCCCCCAAATGTTAGAGTCAATATACTTTTTATGTCCATGCCTAATAGTTGTCACTGCTAGGACATGATCCCTGCATGCTCTCCTGGCTAGAAAGAACGCATGCAAATCATGAGGGAAAGTAGCTACATAAGTCTTGACTAGAACCGTGTGGAGGTCAGTATTCAAATAGTTCCTAATGAGCATTTCAAGTAAGACTGGTGTGACAAGGAAGCCCCTACTCTTTCTTTTTACTCCTATTCCGATTTCAAAAGATAATAAACTACTTACCTCCTATATCCCTATCTAGTTTGCCAATTGTAAAGGTATGTTGGGCATCTTTCCAACTGTCAGAATCACACTGAAGAACAAGATAAACAGGCTTGTACACCCATCAACAAAACCGGTGTCGCCTGGCGAGACCTGACTTGGAGAGATCATGCCCTTCTTGCCCTGAAAAGGTGGCCGACGTTAAACAACCGAGAAGTTGTTGGAATGGTTTGAATGTCAGGAGGAGGGAAATTGCCGATATCACTTAAAGAAATGCGATGATGAAAGAAATATATATGAAAAACGAAAGAACTTTTTTATTCTTTTAATAACTGTAATCTAATATTTCGAAAAAAATTCATCAAGAGATTTTATCATACCTAAATTATTTGAATTTCCTTAAAAAAAATTCTGGAATATTTTTGGAACGAAATATCATTAGTTTGCATTTTCTAAGCACATACATACACACTGTACGTAATATATGTAGGCGCTAATAATGTATCATTTCAAATAGCACCTATTGGGTCACCAATCATTAATAAATGGCCTTTGTTAAACATTTCGAAGGTAATAAGGTTTAAAGGTTTAGTTGTTTATTTCACTGTTTCCTTTGATTTCGATCATGAGCCACGTAGCTGTGTGGATGGGGTCAACTTTTAGCACGGGCTACTTGGCTCCGGCCCTCTTAAAGAAAATAGTATTATTTGCTATATCAGTTATATTTGTTTAAGGTTGGGGATTTAAATTGCATCATCAGTTAACATAATTTATATTGTTTCAGAAGTGATTGGTGAAAATAAAATATATGAAATGACATGCAATAAATCTGGTTATTGGTGCGTTATTATAGTGATGGTGTGGTATATAGCATGTCGGGTATAAAAGATTACACTATTAACACATTGTTTACTCAAATTATCCGATTAGGCAGCAATAGCCTGGATGTCAGGATACTAGAAAACTCCTAATCAATCAATCGATCAATCAAATTATCTTGGCAATTCGGTCATTTCCAAGCGAACCTCCTTCCCTTGTGACGATTGCTAAAAGGTCCAAGTCTAGCATTGACTTTTTGTATTACGATTTTATTTGTCGTTTCATGACCTGATATCCAACACCTTATAGGTGTGCTCCCGGTAAGCTCTTCAAGATATCCATTACTCTCGATATCTTTTTAATCAGTCTTTTGCATATTTACTTCGTTGTTTATAGTTTTGACATAATTGTAAACACTTGGAAAGCAAATCTATGGAACATTGTCATCTTAGTATTTTGTTTTTCATTTTCTAAAAAACTTCCACCTGAAGGATCTCAACAAAACTGTTAGACCTTTAAACCTCGAACATGTGGGGATGGGGGTAGAAGGATATAACCAGGTGGGGCTTAAAGATGGTGGGGGAGAGGTGGCAATTGGGTGATCTTATGGGGGCCGGCTGGCTAGTGCCGTTTTTTATTCATGTATGTCTTGACGAGGTTTGCTTATTAACATGAAGTGATGATGATGATGATGATGGTAATACCCTTATTGATAACAATTGATAGCAATATCAATGATTCCAGCTCGCAATGAAAAGTGCCATATATCGTTCTAACATTATTTATATCATCGTTTGAATTCTGAACGATAGTTTTGAGGGGAGGTGGTGGGTCATGGCTCACGAGGTGACGTGGAACACAGCAAAGAACGATGGGTTATCCAAAAGCCAGTGGTCTTGACAGCCAGGTGTTTTCAGCTATTGGGTAAAATAATTCATTGATAATAAGGAGTATTTGTAATAGGTAGGTGTTGGTTTCAGTGGTTTTGTTTATCTATATTGTTTATTTGGAATAATTGTTGTAATACATGACATTGTGCTCTATGATCCATATATATTATTTCATATATACGACAATATTTGTAGATGGCAGCAGCAAACTTAGACAACTCTGTTGAGAGTATAACTCAAAGAGCCCGGATCGTTGGTGAGTGGGAGCGTGGTGTTCCGACCCGAGATATTGCTATCAGCATTGGAGTGTCAACTCGCACAGTCCAGAGGTGGATATTAAGATGGCGTGAAGAAGGAACATTAGCAAATAGACGAAGGATAGGACGACCTCGAGTGACAACACCACAGTAAGATCAACAAATCCTGGCAGTATCAACAGCTAACCCCATGAAAGCATCTGTAGCTATCACACAGGAACTTAATCTCCCGTGTACTGCACAAACAACTAGACGTCGACTGAGGGAGCACTCTATCTGCTGTCATGTTCCAGCTGTCAAAGAACAGCTTGAGCAATGGCACCGTGACACCCGTCTAGGCTTTGCTCTGCAACATCTATCTGAAGATTTAGAATTTTGGAAAAATGTGATATTTAGCGATGAAACTTATTTCACGTCAGTTGAGGCTAGAGCTAGGCATGTTTGGCGTCGCATCGGCACAAGATACGATGCAAACAATATTCAGGAGAGAGCCAGGAGTGGGAGGGTTGGAGTAAGTTATTGGGGATGGATGTCGAGTTTTGGCCCAGGGAATTAGTAAGAATAAACGGCACCTTGAATGCCAGGAAATATATATCTATTCTTGATGATGTGATGCTGCCAACAGTAAGAGCCATGGCAATCCCCGACGGCGAGCCCATCATATTTGTCCAAGACAATAGCCGGATACACACAGCCCCATTGTGACCGAGTGGTTCAGGAGGCACCCTGAAATTCTGATGATGGACTGGCCTACCAAAGGCTGTGATATTAACCCTATTGAGAATCTGTGGGGAATAATGAAGCAGGAAATAAAGATGGGACCAGAACGGACATGTGATGCTATTGACCAATCGGTGAGAGAGGTATGGGAGTCAGTGCGACGCCGACCAAACATTTGCGAACGGCTCGTGGCCTCCATGCCTACACGTCTAAACGAGGTGATAGATGCCCACGGGGGTTGGACCAGCTATTGACAAGGTCATTCATTTGTAACACCGCATTCTAAATCTTTATATTTACATGCAATATAATGCATGTGTATACAATAAAACTGTTTCCTTTGTTATTTATTTATTATTTTTACATGGAATATAACATGAAATATATCCAATTATATTGTTACATATATTTTTATTTCGTTACATGTAATTTGACATAAAATAAATTAAATTTCTATTCATTTATCATTTTTTTACATGCAATATGGCATAAAATGCCACCAATTGAAATGATAGCCATGTTAAAAAAATAATGCTGGTAACTCAACTAAGTTATATATGTAAATCCTATATCAGAATAGGATATCCTATAGTATCTTCTCAGTCTAGAATAATCAATTATTGCCATTGCTAATTTTTAGCCATAATGACTAATAAAAACATCAGCTACAAAACTTGGCGTGTATAATTTAGGGACAACATATATATGTATAGTCCAACCTAAAGATGTGGCCTGAGCTGGTTTAGATATTGATACTAATTGCCAAAGAATCCAAAACCCACCAGTTTGGGGAAATTAGGTGGTCTCCGCCATTTCAAAATCCAAACCAACATGCAAGAAAAGTATAATATCAAAATTAGACTTATTTCTTCCGGTTATATATAGGTTTCTACTGCAAGCTTATAAAATTATTATAGAATTAAAATTTCCCTTGTCAAAATTGTCCAAGGTAACTAAGTATTGGTAGTTATGGATATCATATTCAGTAATGTGTCAAAATTGTCGGAAAATTATGAATCACACAACTAAAAATAGCTTCATTCTTTACAAACTGAACCAAAAAAACAACACCTAAATAGCAAATGGACGGACAGCCATCCCTAATAGCCACAATTAATGACAATGGTATCAACAAAGTTGTGATTGATCTCACTCGATGTTTCTTAATCAAAGGTGCCTGCTCCCCTATGAGGTGTGTGGTCGATTCCTAACCGTATGAATATGAAAAAAAAAAATCCTTATACACAGGTTTACTTTTTTTTTCTGCAAAAAAAGTAACACAGCATTTGTCCTTGAAACTTTTTTTTTATTTTTTTCATTTACAACACATCAGATCACTTTATATCATAGCATTTAAGTGGTTTTCTCTTGTATTTCAACACTTCAGGGGTGCAAGAATTTTATGCCGATTTGAAAAGAGAGCATGCATTGAAAAAGGTTAACCACCACAAATCGCCATGAGAGTTCATGAAATAGAATAAGACATTGGTTCCTTACTGCTGTTACGATTCAAGAAAAAGGAATATGACGGGGTGTTTTCAGCAAAATAACAAACAATCCATAACCAAACCACGATTGGATAAAAAAAAAAAATGACAGCGACTACGCCTGAAAATCAAGCAATATCACACGTGGTTTGGGTTTGGTTTTTGTGTTTAGGGGATCACTGAAGATCTTAGGAACACGGGCTCTTCACCCAAAAGAAATACAAATCCAACACAAGCTTGCAAAGAAGTTAGAAGTTTTGTGTGATCATTTGGGCACTCCCAAATAATGTAAATATTGGATAAAGGTAATATATATATATATATATATATATATAGAGAGAGAGAGAGAGAGAGAGAGAGAGAGAGAGAGAATATATATATATATATATTATATATATATATATATATATATAGAGAGAGAGAGAGAGAGAGAGAGAGAGAGAGAGAGAGAGAGAGCGATTTAGTTTAAGCATTTAGAGAGTTCTTATGATCTTATCTAACTTATCCTTGAACTCACTCTCTCTCTCTCTCTCTCTCTCTCTCTCTCTCTCTCTCTCATATGAATTCAAATATGTAAGTGTGATTATAATTTTTTGATAATTTTTCACGAAAACTATAGCATTTCTTAAAAGAATAAGAGATAAGACCTCTCGATCTCATATCTATATATATATATATATATATATATATATATAAATTTCATTCATCATCGCATTTAATTGAGTGATATCGGTAATTTCCCTCCTTCTCACATTCGAACCATTTTAACGACGTCTCGGTTGTTTCACTTCGTCCACCTTTCAGTGCAAGAAGGGCATGATCTCTCCAAGTCAGGTCTGGCCAGGCGACACCGGTTTTGTTGATGGGTGTACTCCTCTAGCATAGGTTGATACTTACCTTCCAGTAATACATCCTTGACTTTTCGAAGCAAAGGAAAAAGAACAGAGTCCTTCGTAGCTACAAAGGTCGTTTGCTTCCTGCCGAAAGCAGAAAACTGAGTACTGGTAAATTCGACTGTTGTTTGCAGCTTTCACCAGTAAAGTATGAGGCTTACCCTGATCGAATATGATTGTCTCCAATCAGGACGATATGGATATTTTCCCCAAAATATATTTTTTCTGTCGAAATCCCTTATATATATATATACATATATATATATATATATATATATATACATACATACATACATACATACATACATACATATATATATATATATATATATATATACTGTATATATATACATATATCTGTTTTTCAGCTAATAACTAGTGGCTTTGTCAGGAATTCTTTACATAACAATCCTATTCTTATATAGGATTTTTATATCTTTCTGCATCCACTTGAAAAGAAAACAATGATAAAACAAAATATTTAGAAAAGACCATTCAATAAATACGTGCCAAAAATCATGTAAGTGTGTTACATGGAAAATTTAACTAAAACTGATTTCCCCTTAGTTTAACCTCAATCTGTAACTCTTGGCATAACAGAGTTAATATCAGCAATATGGTTAACTACCTTAACGAAGTTTGGTCTTCATACTCGAAAGTGGAATGAAGGAAGCTGGGAATATACCAAAACGTTTCACAAAATGTTCATGTATTCAATTCTCTTGGGACTTTCCCTTTCACTGCAAGTTATGAAGTTTTGGTTATGTTATACAGTGTGAGAGGAAGTATTTAGTAAACATAGTATCTTTCTTATTATATCAGCGGTTAATGCAAGAGTATTCATCAGAGCCCATAATTCATAACTCATGAATGCTAGTTAGTAATGTATACTATCTTTTAGATTCTACTAAATTTTTGAAATAATTGTGTAGCAGGATAGTTAGTAGGATCCCCGGATAAAAGAAAATGATGATTGCATTTAAGACTCGAATGCAAATGATTATGCAATTCATTAAGTTTGTTTACATGCATATAACTGGGTAATCTAGTTCATACATCTAGGGTTATGCGGTTATGGATTTCCCGTTATTGTCATTATTATTATCTTTATCAATATCATTATAATTTTTATTCAACTATAATTAAAGAGTTTTTTTTTTTTACATTCCAAAGCGCATATTGATTAAGATGAATATTGATATTTGATTGATACGTGATACGACTAAACAAGAATTGAGGCTACTTGCTGAACAGGAAAGCATTTGCATTAACTTTGAACTTCTTAATCTTTCTGTATTTACCTCATAAAAAATACACCAACTTAGATAGAACATGGGGAGGAACGACAGAACTCCGCCATACACACAAATACAGACATGCATTCACATACACACACAACATGCGCCATTTAACTGTTATATATCACTTTAATGAATATGTATATTTTCTTAGATTTTTTGTTTACTTTTGTTTTTCTAGAATCTCTTCCCTGTCATCTAGACATCACTTCTTACTGTTTAAGACTCTCGAATTGTATATTCCTTTCAGAAAGGCAACATTTCATCCTCTGGTCTTTCCAAAAGAATGAAACATCTCAAAAGGTTCCTATGTGTCCTTTCACGCATACTAATCCATTCAAAAGATTGATATGTATCCATTCACCACTCCCATTGATAGAATCCTGGTCCATTCCAATTCTATGCTACATACACTACGAAAACCTTTCATCTCTACAGTTTCACATTTCTCTTGTATTTATTTGCATTCAACTCCTAAACACTTCCTATATCTCTTCCTTTGCTTTATTTGACATATCTGAGGCTTCTACTATACTCAATTTATTTTAATGAGGCGCATTTGCACCGACTCGCATCGGTGCCCTTTTAGCTCGGAAAAGTTTCCTGATCGCTGATTGGTTAGAATTATCTTGTCTAACCAATCAGCGATCAGGAAACTTTTCCGAGCTAAAAGGGCACCTTTGCGAGTCGTTACAAATATGCCTCACTAAAAAAAATTGACACTAGTATTGTATCAATATTGTAGTTTTATTACAATTCTAAAAAAGTTTGAATTTTTACTACATAAATATATGTGATTTACCAATTTTTCAAATTTTATGCCTTTCATAAATTGATCAAGCTAACTCTTTCCCTCTGTCAATGTAATAAAAGCCTCGTTCATCTAATCAGACATTTGTTCACTTGATAGGCATTCCTGATCCAATGTCCCTTATAATATATGAATTCACATAAATACACACAGACAAACACACTCACACACACAAACATATATATATATATATATATATATAAGGGGGAAAAAACATGACCAGTAATGACTATTAAGAAACTTAAAAGGTGGGGTCAAATTAAATAGTACTTTTAGATCTTTTTTTAGATATCGTTTCACCGAAAGTGAATCGAATATAATTTGAAGGAAAGCTATTTCAACATGGCTCTTGTTTTAACATATTACATTACTATAGTTCTTAGAAT
>NC_090738.1:69193617-69208617 GCF_036898095.1 Palaemon carinicauda
TTGTCTCTATTCTCTTAACGACCTCGGGGATCAGAGCCCCAGGCGAAATCACACAAAGACAAGAGCTTGGCTCCGGCCGGGAATCGAACCCTGGTCGGCAAGCTTATATAGACAGTGACTAACCCATTCGGCCACGAAGAAAGATAAAAGTCAATGACAATTCTACTGTACTTATACCTGTCGAATTCAGGTATTTTGTACTTAGAATTGAAATCAACCCATCTTCACCATCGTAGCTAATTGGTAGTTTGTTACTTGGCATTCAATTAATGATAAATTTTGCACATTTTTACGTGTTTTTTCATATTCAAATAAGCCATATATATTTTTGATATATTAATGTCTGGATTCTCTTAACGACCTCGGGATCAGAGCCCCAGGCGAAATCACACAAAGACAAGAGCTTGGCTCCGGCCGGGAATCGAACCCTGGTCGGCAAGCTTATATAGACAGTGACTAACCCATTCGGCCACAAAGAAAGATAAAAGTCAATGACAAATTCTACTGTACTTATACCTGTCGAATTCAGGTATTTTGTACTTAGAATTGAAATCAACCCATCTTCACCATCGTAGCTAATTGGTAGTTTGTTACTTGGCATTCAATTAATGATAAATTTTGCACATTTTTACGTGTTTTTCATATTCAAATAAGCCATATATATTTTTGATATATTAATGTCTGGATTCTCTTAACGACCTTGGGATCAGAGCCCCAGGCGAAATCACACAAAGACAAGAGCTTGGCTCCGCCGGGAATCGAACCCTGGTCGGCAAGTTTATATAGACAGTGACTAACCCATTTGGCCACGAAGAAAGATAAAAGTCAATGACAATTCTACTGTACTTATACCTGTCGAATTCAGGTATTTTGTACTTAGAATTAAAATCAACCCATCTTCACCATCGTAGCTAATTGGTAGTATTGTTACTTGGCATTCAATTAATGATAAATTTTGCACATTTTTACGTGTTTTTCATATTCAAATAAGCCATATATATTTTTGATATATTAATGTCTCGATTCTCTTAACGACCTCGGGATCAGAGCCCCAGGCGAAATCACAAAAAGACAAGAGCTTGGCTCCGGCCGGGAATCGAACCCTGGTCGGCAAGCTTATATAGACAGTGACTAACCCATTCGGCCACGAAGAAAGATAAAAGTCAATGACAATTCTACTGTACTTATACTTGTCGAATTCAGGTATTTTGTACTTAGAATTGAAATCAACCCATCTTCACCATCGTAGCTAATTGGTAGTTTGTTACTTGGCATTCAATTAATGATAAATTTTGCACATTTTTACGTGTTTTTCATATTCAAATAAGCCATATATATTTTTGATATATTAATGTCTGGATTCTCTTAACGACCTCGGGATCAGAGCCCCAGGCGAAATCACACAAAGACAAGAGCTTGGCTCCGGCCGGGAATCGAACCCTGGTCGGCAAGCTTATATAGACAGTGACTAACCCATTCGGCCACGAAGAAATATAAAAGTCAATGACAATTCTACTGTACTTATACCTGTCGAATTCAGGTATTTTGTACTTAGAATTGAAATCAACCCATCTTCACCGTCGTAGCTAATTGGTAGTTTGTTACTTGGCATTCAATTAATGAAAAATTTTGCACATTTTTACGTGTTTTTCATATTCAAATAAGCCATATATATTTTTGATATATTAATGTCTGGATTCTCTTAACGACCTCGGGATCAGAGCCCCAGGCGAAATCACACAAAGACAAGAGCTTGGCTCCGGCCGGGAATCGAACCCTGGTCGGCAAGCTTATATAGACAGTGACTAACCCATTCGGCCACGAAGAAAGATAAAAGTCAATGACAATTCTACTGTACTTATACTTGTCGAATTCAGGTATTTTGTACTTAGAATTGAAATCAACCCATCTTCACCATCGTAGCTAATTGGTAGTTTGTTACTTGGCATTCAATTAATGATAAATTTTGCAAATTTTTACGTGTTTTTCATATTCAAATAAGCCATATATATTTTTGATATATTAATGTCTGGATTCTCTTAACGACCTCGGGATCAGAGCCCCAGGCGAAATCACACAAAGACAAGATCTTGGCTCCGGCCAGGAATCGAACCCTGGTCGGCAAGCTTATATAGACAGTGACTACCCCATTCGGCCACGAAGAAAGATAAAAGTCAATGACAATTCTACTGTACTTATACCTGTCGAATTCAGGTATTTTGTACTTAGAATTGAAATCAACCCATCTTCACCATCGTAGCTAATTGGTAGTTTGTTACTTGGCATTCAATTAATGATAAATTTGCACATTTTTACGTGTTTTTCATATTCAAATAAGCCATATATATTTTTGATATATTAATGTCTGGATTCTCTTAACGACCTCGGGATCAGAGCCCCAGGCGAAATCACACAAAGACAAGAGCTTGGCTCCGGCCGGGAATCGAACCCTGGTCGGCAAGCTTATATAGACAGTGACTAACCCATTTGGCCACGAAGAAAGATAAAAGTCAATGACAATTCTACTGTACTTATACCTGTCGAATTCAGGTATTTTGTACTTAGAATTGAAATCAACCCATCTTCACCATCGTAGCTAATTGGTAGTTTGTTACTTGGCATTCAATTAATGATAAATTTTGCACATTTTTACGTATTTTTCATATTCAAATAAGCCATATATATTTTTGATATATTAATGTCTGGATTCTCTTAACGACCTCGGGATCAGAGCCCCAGGCGAAATCACACAAAGACAAGAGCTTGCCTCCGGCCGGGAATTGAACCCTGGTCGGCAAGCTTATATAGACAGTGACTAACCCATTCGGCCACGAAGAAAGATAAAAGTCAATGACAATTCTACTGTACTTATACCTGTCGAATTCAGGTATTTTGTACTTAGAATTGAAATCAACCCATCTTCACCATCGTAGCTAATTGGTAGTTTGTTACTTGGCATTCAATTAATGATAAATTTTGCACATTTTTACGTGTTTTTCATATTCAAATAAGCCATATATATTTTTGATATATTAATGTCTCTATTCTCTTAACGACCTCGGGATCAGAGCCCCAGGCGAAATCACACAAAGACAAGAGCTTGGCTCCGGCCGGGAATCGAACCCTGGTCGGCAAGCTTATATAGACAGTGACTAACCCATTCGGCCACGAAGAAAGATAAAAGTCAATGACAATTCTACTGTACTTATACCTGTCGAATTCAGGTATTTTGTACTTAGAATTGAAATCAACCCATCTTCACCATCGTAGCTAATTGGTAGTTTGTTACTTGGCATTCAATTAATGATAAATTTTGCACATTTTTACGTGTTTTTCATATTCAAATAAGCCATATATATTTTTGATATATTAATGTCTGGATTCTCTTAACGACCTCGGGATCAGAGCCCCAGGCGAAATCACACAAAGACAAGAGCTTGGCTACGGCCGGGAATCGAACCCTGGTCGGCAAGCTTATATAGACAGTGACTAACCCATTTGGCCACGAAGAAAGATAAAAGTCAATGACCATTCTACTGTACTTATACCTGTTGAATTCAGGTATTTTGTACTTAGAATTGAAATCAACCCATCTTCACCATCGTAGCTAATTGGTAGTTTGTTACTTTTCATTCAATTAATGATAAATTTTGCACATTTTTACGTGATTTTCATATTCAAATAAGCCATATATATTTTTGATATATTAATGTCTGGATTCTCTTAACGACCTCGGGATCAGAGCCCCAGGCGAAATCACACAAAGACAAGAGCTTGGCTCCGGCCGGGAATCGAACCCTGGTCGGCAAGCTTATATAGACAGTGACTAACCCATTCGGCCACGAAGAAAGATAAAAGTCAATGGCAATTCTACTGTACTTATACCTGTCGAATTCAGGTATTTTGTACTTAGAATTGAAATCAACCCATCTTCACCATCATAGCTAATTGGTAGTTTGTTACTTGGCATTCAATTAATGATAAATTTTGCACATTTTTACGTGTTTTTCATATTCAAATAAGCCATATATATTTTTGATATATTAATGTCTGGATTCTCTTAACGACCTCGGGATCAGAGCCCCAGGCGAAATCACACAAAGACAAGAGCTTGGCTCCGGCCGGGAATCGAACCCTGGTCGGCAAGCTTATATAGACAGTGACTAACCCATTCGGCCACGAAGAAAGATAAAAGTCAATGACAATTCTACTGTACTTATACCTGTCGAATTCAAGTATTTTGTACTTAGAATTGGAATCAACCCATCTTCACCGTCGTAGCTAATTGGTAGTTTGTTACTTGGCATTCAATTAATGATAAATTTTGCACATTTTTACGTGTTTTTCATATTCAAATAAGCCATATATATTTTTGATATATTAATGTCTGGATTCTCTTAACGACCTCGGGATCAGAGCCCCAGGCGAAATCACACAAAGACAAGAGCTTGGCTCCGGCCGGGAATCGAACCCTGGTCGGCAAGCTTATATAGACAGTGACTAACCCATTCGGCCATGAAGAAAGATAAAAGTCAATGACAATTCTACTGTACTTATACCTGTCGAATTCAGGTATTTTGTACTTAGAATTGAAATCAACCCATCTTCACCATCGTAACTAATTGGTAGTTTGTTACTTGGCATTCAATTAATGATAAATTTTGCACATTTTTACGTGTTTTTCATATTCAAATAAGCCATATATATTTTTGATATATTAATGTCTGGATTCTCTTAACGACCTCGGGATCAGAGCCCCAGGCGAAATCACACAAAGACAAGAGCTTGGCTCCGGCCGGGAATCGAACCCTGGTCGGCAAGCTTATATAGACAGTGACTAACCCATTCGGCCACGAAGAAAGATAAAAGTCAATGGCAATTCTACTGTACTTATACCTGTCGAATTCAGGTATTTTGTACTTAGAATTGAAATCAACCCATCTTCACCATCATAGCTAATTGGTAGTTTGTTACATGGCATTCAATTAATGATAAATTTTGCACATTTTTACGTGTTTTTCATATTCAAATAAGCCATATATATTTTTGATATATTAATGTCTGGATTCTCTTAACGACCTCGGGATCAGAGCCCCAGGCAAAATCACACAAAGACAAGAGCTTGGCTCCAGCCGGGAATCGAACCCTGGTCGGCAAGCTTATATAGACAGTGACTAACCCATTCGGCCACGAAGAAAGATAAAAGTCAATGACAATTCTACTGTACTTATACCTGTCGAATTCAAGTATTTTGTACTTAGAATTGGAATCAACCCATCTTCACCGTCGTAGCTAATTGGTAGTTTGTTACTTGGCATTCAATTAATGATAAATTTTGCACATTTTTACGTGTTTTTCATATTCAAATAAGCCATATATATTTTTGATATATTAATGTCTGGATTCTCTTAACGACCTCGGGATCAGAGCCCCAGGCGAAATCACACAAAGACAAGAGCTTGGCTCCGGCCGGGAATCGAACCCTGGTCGGCAAGCTTATATAGACAGTGACTAACCCATTCGGCCACGAAGAAAGATAAAAGTCAATGACAATTCTACTGTACTTATACTTGTCGAATTCAGGTATTTTGTACTTAGAATTGAAATCAACCCATCTTCACCATCGTAGCTAATTGGTAGTTTGTTACTTGGCATTCAATTAATGATAAATTTTGCACATTTTTACGTGTTTTTCATATTCAAATAAGCCATATATATTTTTGATATATTAATGTCTGGATTCTCTTAACGACCTCGGGATCAGAGCCCCAGGCGAAATCACACAAAGACAAGAGCTTGGCTCCGGCCGGGAATCGAACCCTGGTCGGCAAGCTTATATAGACAGTGACTAACCCATTCGGCCACGAAGAAAGATAAAAGTCAATGGCAATTCTACTGTACTTATACCTGTCGAATTCAGGTATTTTGTACTTAGAATTGAAATCAACCCATCTTCACCATCATAGCTAATTGGTAGTTTGTTACTTGGCATTCAATTAATGATAAATTTTGCACATTTTTACGTGTTTTTCATATTCAAATAAGCCATATATATTTTTGATATATTAATGTCTGGATTCTCTTAACGACCTCGGGATCAGAGCCCCAGGCGAAATCACACAAAGACAAGAGCTTGGCTCCGGCCGGGAATCGAACCCTGGTCGGCAAGCTTATATAGACAGTGACTAACCCATTCGGCCACGAAGAAAGATAAAAGTCAATGACAATTCTACTGTACTTATACCTGTCGAATTCAAGTATTTTGTACTTAGAATTGGAATCAACCCATCTTCACCGTCGTAGCTAATTGGTAGTTTGTTACTTGGCATTCAATTAATGATAAATTTTGCACATTTTTACGTGTTTTTCATATTCAAATAAGCCATATATATTTTTGATATATTAATGTCTGGATTCTCTTAACGACCTCGGGATCAGAGCCCCAGGCGAAATCACACAAAGACAAGAGCTTGGCTCCGGCCGGGAATCGAACCCTGGTCGGCAAGCTTATATAGACAGTGACTAACCCATTCGGCCACGAAGAAAGATAAAAGTCAATGACAATTCTACTGTACTTATACTTGTCGAATTCAGGTATTTTGTACTTAGAATTGAAATCAACCCATCTTCACCATCGTAGCTAATTGGTAGTTTGTTACTTGGCATTCAATTAATGATAAATTTTGCACATTTTTATGTGTTTTTCATATTCAAATAAGCCATATATATTTTTGATATATTAATGTCTGGATTCTCTTAACGACCTCGGGATCAGAGCCCCAGGCGAAATCACACAAAGACAAGAGCTTGGCTCCGGCCGGGAATCGAACCCTGGTCGGCAAGCTTATATAGACAGTGACTAACCCATTCGGGCACGAAGAAAGATAAAAGTCAATGACAATTCTACTGTACTTATACCTGTCGAATTCAGGTATTTTGTACTTAGAATTGAAATCAACCCATCTTCACCATCGTAGCTAATTGGTAGTTTGTTACTTGGCATTCAATTAATGATAAATTTTGCACATTTTTACGTGTTTTTCATATTCAAATAAGCCATATATATTTTTGATATATTAATGTCTGGATTCTCTTAACGACCTCGGGATCAGAGCCCCAGGCGAAATGACACAAAGACAAGAGCTTGGCTCCGGCCGGGAATCGAACCCTGGTCGGCAAGTTTATATAGACAGTGACTAACCCATTTGGCCACGAAGAAAGATAAAAGTCAATGACAATTCTACTGTACTTATACCTGTCGAATTCAGGTATTTTGTACTTAGAATTGAAATCAACCCATCTTCACCATCGTAGCTAATTGGTAGTTTGTTACTTGGCATTCAATTAATGATAAATTTTGCACATTTTTACGTGTTTTTCATATTCAAATAAGCCATATATATTTTTGATATATTAATGTCTGGATTCTCTTAACGACCTCGGGATCAGAGCCCCAGGCGAAATCACACAAAGACAAGAGCTTGGCTCCGGCCGGGAATCGAACCCTGGTCGGCAAGCTTATATAGACAGTGACTAACCCATTCGGCCACGAAGAAAGATAAAAGTCAATGACAATTCTACTGTACTTATACTTGTCGAATTCAGGTATTTTGTACTTAGAATTGAAATCAACCCATCTTCACCATCGTAGCTAATTGGTAGTTTGTTACTTGGCATTCAATTAATGATAAATTTTGCACATTTTTACGTGTTTTTCATATTCAAATAAGCCATATATATTTTTGATATATTAATGTCTGGATTCTCTTAACGACCTCGGGATCAGAGCCCCAGGCGAAATCACACAAAGACAAGAGCTTGGCTCCGGCCGGGAATCGAACCCTGGTCGGCAAGCTTATATAGACAGTGACTAACCCATTCGGCCACGAAGAAAGATAAAAGTCAATGACAATTCTACTGTACTTATACCTGTCGAATTCAGGTATTTTGTACTTAGAATTGAAATCAACCCATCTTCACCATCGTAGCTAATTGGTAGTTTGTTACTTGGCATTCAATTAATGATAAATTTTGCACATTTTTACGTGTTTTTCATATTCAAATAAGCCATATATATTTTTGATATATTAATGTCTGGATTCTCTTAACGACCTCGGGATCAGAGCCCCAGGCGAAATCACACAAAGACAAGAGCTTGGCTCCGGCCGGGAATCGAACCCTGGTCGCAAGCTTATATAGACAGTGACTAACCCATTCGGCCACGAAGAAAGCTTCTCGGCCTGAGCCAAGCTCTTGTCTTTGTGTGATTTCGCCTGGGGCTCTGATCCCGAGGTCGTTAAGAGAATCCAGACATTAATATATCAAAAATATATATGGCTTATTTGAATATGAAAAACACGTAAAAATGTGCAAAATTTATCATTAATTGAATGCCAAGTAACAAACTACCAATTAGCTACGATGGTGAAGATGGGTTGATTTCAATTCTAAGTACAAAATACCTGAATTCGACAGGTATAAGTACAGTAGAATTGTCATTGACTTTTATCTTTCTTCGTGGCCGAATGGGTAAGTCACTGTCTATATAAGCTTGCCGACCAGGGTTCGATTCCCGGCCGGAGCCAAGCTCTTGTCTTTGTGTGATTTCGCCTGGGGCTCTGATCCCGAGGTCGTTAAGAGAATCCAGACATTAATATATCAAAAATATATATGGCTTATTTGAATATGAAAAACACGTAAAAATGTGCAAAATTTATCATTAATTGAATGCCAAGTAACAAACTACCAATTAGCTACGATGGTGAAGATGGGTTGATTTCAATTCTAAGTACAAAATACCTGAATTCGACAGGTATAAGTACAGTAGAATTGTCATTGACTTTTATCTTTCTTCGTGGCCGAATGGGTTAGTCACTGTCTATATAAGCTTGCCGACCAGGGTTCGATTCCCGGCCGGAGCCAAGCTCTTGTCTTTGTGTGATTTCGCCTAGGGCTCTGATCCTGAGGTCGTTAAGAGAATCCAGACATTAATATATCAAAAATATATATGGCTTATTTGAATATGAAAAACAAGTAAAAATGTGCAAAATTTATCATTAATTGAATGCCAAGTAACAAACTACTAATTAGCTACGATGGTGAAGATGGGTTGATTTCAATTCTAAGTACAAAATACCTGAATTCGACAGGTATAAGTACAGTAGAATTGTCATTGACTTTTATCTTTCTTCGTGGCCGAATGGGTTAGTCACTGTCTATATAAGCTTGCCGACCAGGGTTCGATTCCCGGCCGGAGCCAAGCTCTTGTCTTTGTGTGATTTCGCCTGGGGCTCTGATCCCGAGGTCGTTAAGAGAATCCAGACATTAATATATCAAAAATATATATGGCTTATTTGAATATGAAAAACACGTAAAAATGTGCAAAATTTATCATTAATTGAATGCCAAGTAACAAACTACCAATTAGCTACGATGGTGAAGATGGGTTGATTTCAATTCTAAGTACAAAATACCTGAATTCGACAGGTATAAGTACAGTAGAATTGTCATTGACTTTTATCTTTCTTTGTGGCCGAATGGGTTAGTCACTGTCTATATAAGCTTGCCGACCAGGGTTCGATTCCCGGCCGGAGCCAAGCTCTTGTCTTTGTGTGATTTCGCCTGGGGCTCTGATCCCGAGGTCGTTAAGAGAATCCAGACATTAATATATCAAAAATATATATGGCTTATTTGAATATGAAAAACACGTAAAAATGTGCAAAATTTATCATTAATTGAATGCCAAGTAACAAACTACCAATTAGCTACGATGGTGAAGATGGGTTGATTTCAATTCTAAGTACAAAATACCTGAATTCGACAGGTATAAGTACAGTAGAATTGTCATTGACTTTTATCTTTCTTCGTGGCCGAATGGGTTAGTCACTGTCTATATAAGCTTGCCGACCAGGGTTCGATTCCCGGCCGGAGCCAAGCTCTTGTCTTTGTGTGATTT
This sequence comes from Palaemon carinicauda, assembly GCF_036898095.1. Lineage (NCBI taxonomy): Eukaryota > Metazoa > Arthropoda > Malacostraca > Decapoda > Palaemonidae > Palaemon > Palaemon carinicauda. The sequence goes on from NC_090738.1 coordinate 69,203,573, forward strand.
CGCCTGGGGCTCTGATCCCGAGGTCGTTAAGAGAATCCAGATATTAATATATCAAAAATATATATGGCTTATTTGAATATGAAAAACACGTAAAAATGTGCAAAATTTATCATTAATTGAATGCCAAGTAACAAACTACCAATTAGCTACGATAGTGAAGATCGGTTGATTTCAATTCTAAGTACAAAATACCTGAATTCGACAGGTATAAGTACAGTAGAATTGTCATTGACTTTTATCTTTCTTCGTGGCCGAATGGGTTAGTCACTGTCTATATAAGCTTGCCGACCAGGGTTCGATTCCCGGCCGGAGCCAAGCTCTTGTCTTTGTGTGATTTCGCCTGGGGCTCTGATCCCGAGGTCGTTAAGAGAATCCAGACATTAATATATCAAAAATATATATAACTTATTTGAATATGAAAAACACGTAAAAATGTGCAAAATTTATCATTAACTGAATGCCAAGTAACAAACTACCAATTAGCTACGATGGTGAAGATGGGTTGATTTCAATTCTAAGTACAAAATACCTGAATTCGACAGGTATAAGTACAGTAGAATTGTCATTGACTTTTATCTTTCTTCGTGGCCAAATGGGTTAGTCACTGTCTATATAAACTTGCCGACCAGGGTTCGATTCCCGGCCGGAGCCAAGCTCTTGTCTTTGTGTGATTTCGCCTGGGGCTCTGATCCCGAGGTCGTTAAGAGAATCCAGACATTAATATATCAAAAATATATATGGCTTATTTGAATATGAAAAACACGTAAAAATGGGCAAAATTTATCATTAATTGAATGCCAAGTAACAAACTACCAATTAGCTACGATGGTGAAGATGGGTTGATTTCAATTCTAAGTACAAAATACCTGAATTCGACAGGTATAAGTACAGTAGAATTGTCATTGACTTTTATCTTTCTTCGTGGCCGAATGGGTTAGTCACTGTCTATATAAGCTTGCCGACCAGGGTTCGATTCCCGGCCGGAGCCAAGCTCTTGTCTTTGTGTGATTTCGCCTGGGGCTCTGATCCCGAGGTCGTTAAGAGAATCCAGACATTAATATATCAAAAATATAAATGGCTTATTTGAATATGAAAAACACGTAAAAATGTGCAAAATTTATCATTAATTGAATGCCAAGTAACAAACTACCAATTAGCTACGATGGTGAAGATGGGTTGATTTCAATTCTAAGTACAAAATACCTGAATTCGACAGGTATAAGTACAGTAGAATTGTCATTGACTTTTATCTTTCTTCGTGGCCGAATGGGTTAGTCACTGTCTATATAAGCTTGCCGACCAGGGTTCGATTCCCGGCCGGAGCCAAGCTCTTGTCTTTGTGTGATTTCGCCTGGGGCTCTGATCCCGAGGTCGTTAAGAGAATCCAGACATTAATATATCAAAAATATATATGGCTTATTTGAATATGAAAAACACGTAAAAATGTGCAAAATTTATCATTAATTGAATGCCAAGTAACAAACTACCAATTAGCTACGATGGTGAAGATGGGTTGATTTCAATTCTAAGTACAAAATACCTGAACTCGACAGGTATAAGTACAGTAGAATTGTCATTGACTTTTATCTTTCTTCGTGGCCGAATGGGTTAGTCACTGTCTATATAAGCTTGCCGACCAGGGTTCGATTCCCGGCCGGAGCCAAGCTCTTGTCTTTGTGTGATTTCGCCTAGGGCTCTGATCCTGAGGTCGTTAAGAGAATCCAGACATTAATATATCAAAAATATATATGGCTTATTTGAATATGAAAAACAAGTAAAAATGTGCAAAATTTATCATTAATTGAATGCCAAGTAACAAACTACTAATTAGCTACGATGGTGAAGATGGGTTGATTTCAATTCTAAGTACAAAATACCTGAATTCGACAGGTATAAGTACAGTAGAATTGTCATTGACTTTTATCTTTCTTCGTGGCCGAATGGGTTAGTCACTGTCTATATAAGCTTGCCGACCAGGGTTCGATTCCCGGCCGGAGCCAAGCTCTTGTCTTTGTGTGATTTCGCCTGGGGCTCTGATCCCGAGGTCGTTAAGAGAATCCAGACATTAATATATCAAAAATATATATGGCTTATTTGAATATGAAAAACACGTAAAAATGTGCAAAATTTATCATTAATTGAATGCCAAGTAACAAACTACCAATTAGCTACGATGGTGAAGATGGGTTGATTTCAATTCTAAGTACAAAATACCTGAATTCGACAGGTATAAGTACAGTAGAATTGTCATTGACTTTTATCTTTCTTTGTGGCCGAATGGGTTAGTCACTGTCTATATAAGCTTGCCGACCAGGGTTCGATTCCCGGCCGGAGCCAAGCTCTTGTCTTTGTGTGATTTCGCCTGGGGCTCTGATCCCGAGGTCGTTAAGAGAATCCAGACATTAATATATCAAAAATATATATGGCTTATTTGAATATGAAAAACACGTAAAAATGTGCAAAATTTATCATTAATTGAATGCCAAGTAACAAACTACCAATTAGCTACGATGGTGAAGATGGGTTGATTTCAATTCTAAGTACAAAATACCTGAATTCGACAGGTATAAGTACAGTAGAATTGTCATTGACTTTTATCTTTCTTCGTGGCCGAATGGGTTAGTCACTGTCTATATAAGCTTGCCGACCAGGGTTCGATTCCCGGCCGGAGCCAAGCTCTTGTCTTTGTGTGATTTCGCCTGGGGCTCTGATCCCGAGGTCGTTAAGAGAATCCAGATATTAATATATCAAAAATATATATGGCTTATTTGAATATGAAAAACACGTAAAAATGTGCAAAATTTATCATTAATTGAATGCCAAGTAACAAACTACCAATTAGCTACGATAGTGAAGATCGGTTGATTTCAATTCTAAGTACAAAATACCTGAATTCGACAGGTATAAGTACAGTAGAATTGTCATTGACTTTTATCTTTCTTCGTGGCCGAATGGGTTAGTCACTGTCTATATAAGCTTGCCGACCAGGGTTCGATTCCCGGCCGGAGCCAAGCTCTTGTCTTTGTGTGATTTCGCTTGGGGCTCTGATCCCGAGGTCGTTAAGAGAATCCAGACATTAATATATCAAAAATATATATAACTTATTTGAATATGAAAAACACGTAAAAATGTGCAAAATTTATCATTAACTGAATGCCAAGTAACAAACTACCAATTAGCTACGATGGTGAAGATGGGTTGATTTCAATTCTAAGTACAAAATACCTGAATTCGACAGGTATAAGTACAGTAGAATTGTCATTGACTTTTATCTTTCTTCGTGGCCAAATGGGTTAGTCACTGTCTATATAAACTTGCCGACCAGGGTTCGATTCCCGGCCGGAGCCAAGCTCTTGTCTTTGTGTGATTTCGCCTGGGGCTCTGATCCCGAGGTCGTTAAGAGAATCCAGACATTAATATATCAAAAATATATATGGCTTATTTGAATATGAAAAACACGTAAAAATGGGCAAAATTTATCATTAATTGAATGCCAAGTAACAAACTACCAATTAGCTACGATGGTGAAGATGGGTTGATTTCAATTCTAAGTACAAAATACCTGAATTCGACAGGTATAAGTACAGTAGAATTGTCATTGACTTTTATCTTTCTTCGTGGCCGAATGGGTTAGTCACTGTCTATATAAGCTTGCCGACCAGGGTTCGATTCCCGGCCGGAGCCAAGCTCTTGTCTTTGTGTGATTTCGCCTGGGGCTCTGATCCCGAGGTCGTTAAGAGAATCCAGACATTAATATATCAAAAATATAAATGGCTTATTTGAATATGAAAAACACGTAAAAATGTGCAAAATTTATCATTAATTGAATGCCAAGTAACAAACTACCAATTAGCTACGATGGTGAAGATGGGTTGATTTCAATTCTAAGTACAAAATACCTGAATTCGACAGGTATAAGTACAGTAGAATTGTCATTGACTTTTATCTTTCTTCGTGGCCGAATGGGTTAGTCACTGTCTATATAAGCTTGCCGACCAGGGTTCGATTCCCGGCCGGAGCCAAGCTCTTGTCTTTGTGTGATTTCGCCTGGGGCTCTGATCCCGAGGTCGTTAAGAGAATCCAGACATTAATATATCAAAAATATATATGGCTTATTTGAATATGAAAAACACGTAAAAATGTGCAAAATTTATCATTAATTGAATGCCAAGTAACAAACTACCAATTAGCTACGATGGTGAAGATGGGTTGATTTCAATTCTAAGTACAAAATACCTGAACTCGACAGGTATAAGTACAGTAGAATTGTCATTGACTTTTATCTTTCTTCGTGGCCGAATGGGTTAGTCACTGTCTATATAAGCTTGCCGACCAGGGTTCGATTCCCGGCCGGAGCCAAGCTCTTGTCTTTGTGTGATTTCGCCTGGGGCTCTGATCCCGAGGTCGTTAAGAGAATCCAGACATTAATATATCAAAAATATATATAGCTTATTTGGATATATATATATATATATATATATATATATATATATATAATATATATATATATATATATATATATATATATATATATATATATATATATATATATATATATATATATATATATATATATATATATATATATATATATATATATATATATATATATATATATATATATATATATATATATATATATATATATATATATATATATATATATATACATATATATATATATATATATATATATATATATATATATATATATATATATATATATATATATATATATATATATATATATATATATATATATATATATATATATGTGTGTGTGTGTGTGTGTGTGTGTATGTGTATGTATATACATTCCTATATTTAGTTTGTCTCTAAATATGTATTTTTGTGTATAGGTGTATATACGTATATATAATTTTTCACAAACATACCAACGAAAGCAAAATACATTCCACCAAATGTTTTCCTCTTTTCATGAGGTAAATGCTGAAAGCCTAAATTCCTAATGTCACTTCATCTTGATTTCCGGAGTCGGAATCTTACTGAAAGAATACAAGAGACCCAGAGATGTACAGAATAGT